>NC_057804.1:362670863-362849569 GCF_018294505.1 Triticum aestivum
GGGTGAGGGGCGCGGGGTGGGGCGCGGCTTGGGGAGGTGAGGGGGTTTTGATGTGATGATTTAGAGGGGGGTGCTTGGGTATTTATATTGGGGAGGGGAGGGTTTTGCTTGGGGTAGGGGATAAGAAATAGACTAGGATTAGAAAACAAGAGGAAAAGATCTAGAAATAGATACGGAATAAACGGAAGTAGTACTAGAGTCCTACTAGGACTAGGAAAAGAAAGAAGCGGCGGCTCCGTGGCTTCCTAGTGCGCGCGCGCTAGCCTTGGCCTCTTGGCCGCTTGGCTCCTAGGCGGCTTGGGCCTTTGGCCCAAGGCGCTGCGGGATTTTCTTTTTTTTTAAACGGTCTCGCGCGCAGAAAAATAAAAGAAAATCTAAACGAACTTTAAAATTAATAAAGTAAATTTTCCCCGACTTCTAAAAATGAGCTGAATAAAATGAACTTTACTCCGGACCTAAAATGCAATTTTCGAAAACGCGCATTTTTACCTATCCAAATAAAATGCGAATAAACACCGGAAAACAAAATTTGATTTATTTATTAAATCTTCACTTTTCCTACATTTTGGGAAAGTCATATTATTCCCTCTCTCATATTTTGATATCGGAAAAAATTATTGAAGATGAAATAAATAAATCAAATGATCCTCTTTTCAAATTCGAGAAAACACTCAAATATGAAAATAACGAAATCTCCAACTCTCTCCGAAGGTCCTTGAGTTGCGTGAAATTTCTAGGATCGACCAAAATGCAAGAAAATAAGATATGCATGATGATCTAATATTCCAAATTGAAAATAAATTCAAAAGAACTTTGAATTTAATTCTTTGAAACTCCCAACTCATATTTCATATAATTTGAAGAAGTCATTTTATCTTCTCTCGTGAAAATCATTGAGTCGCATAAAGTTTCAGAATTGAAATATTTCCAAATGAAATTCAATTATTTTTCAAACACCCTTTTCATTTTTAAATGGAAGAAGTCATGTCATCTTCTCTCTAGGGTTTTGTGTTTGAAAAGAATTTGAATTCATGGAGATCAGAAAACAAATATGAAAGTTTGGGAAAGTCCTTTTATTCCCTCTCATTTAACTTTCAAAATTTTCGAATTTCACTCATTTTCAGTCAATCAATCCAACAATCAATCAAATTTATCTATTTATTATAACATTCCAAAATTTAGAATTTTGGGATGTTACATTCTCTTGATTCCACTAATGATTCTCTTAGCCAAGTTACACTTGAGCAAGAAAATAGCTTATTGAAGGGAATTATAGAGAAGGGTGTATACAAGAGCCTTGCCAGAAGTAAGCAATTCGAGGAAATTGTACGCAAGCAAGGAAGGCACCGGAAGAATCAAGGTGTTGGTTTTGAACGAAAGTTCAATGCCAATGGAGTTGAGTGGGAAGAAGATCAATACCCCAAGACGAAGTTTGTTCCTCAACAAGAGATGTATGATCCTACTTTCTTCAAGGGAACACAAGCACAAGATGATCTTCCACCACAAGACCACAAGAACAAAGGCAAGGACAAGCTTCAAGAGGAGATTGATGCATTTGAAGAAGCACCTAAGGCCTTGGTCAAATGGGTTCCCAAGACTATGTCAAGTTCTACTTCATCAAGTACAACTACAACTCCAAGGATTCCCGTCAAGATGATGTGGATCCCGAAGAAGAAGAACTAGAGAGTTCTTGAGGGTGACTCCGCCAACATTCTTCACTCATATCATTATGGCAAGGACAAGTGCAATCAACTTCCATATCTTGCACTAGTTCAAGGAGTCACAAATCCTCATGTTGGTAAGGCAAGGGACAAGGTAACCTAATGTTTTCATGGACATCATCTTGTGTGTGCATCACTCTATGTCTATGGATATTCTTGTTTGTTCCTTGTGGGACTAACCCATGTAGGTATTGAAAGTGCAACTCACTCCAAAGGATTGCTGCAAATGATCTACATCAACATTGAGCATCCACATCTTCAACACCTACATGAAGTCATCATCGACAAAACCCAAGGTTAGTTCATCCCTCTAAGGGGGGATCTCACATCTAGGGGGAGCTTAACTCTAAGAATTGAGTCAAAGCAACTCTAATGATGTGAACACATCAATGCATTATGTAAAAGTGGTAACCCCACTTGAGCTTAAACGATGAGTATGACCTATGATCAAATGTTCTCATTTGACTCCTAAGTCAATATACTCATATATAGATGACCTAGTCATCGCCAATTGTTTGATAGATGCTAGAGTTGGTTGTGCATGCTTTGCCACATATTTCATTTGCCTGTTTATTGTGTGAGCATGTTGGTTGCATATTTTACTCATTCGAGGACATCCACTTGTCATTTTGATTGATTGGGTTCTTTTTCCTTGGCCAAATGGATGGACAAGAATGCCTAAGAACCTTCTCTAGCTAGCTATGCTTTTCTTGTCTCAAACTCTATTCATGCTACATCACAAAATTTGATCAAGTCAGATTCGAACCACTCTGTGTGAGGAGCACTCGGAGTCCCCGATTCGTCATAGACTTAAACTTCCAAAACTTCTTTGTGCTTTTCTGTCTGACCGATTCTTCCATTTCGGTCATACCGAGATCACTAAGTCGATCTAGGTTTTCAATCTCGGTGCAACCGATTTGAACTTTTCGGTCACACCGAGTTGCTGTAACTGTCAACAGTTATGCATCTCGGTGCCACCGAGTTGTTCCACTCGGTCACACTGACAGTGTCGGGCTATATATTCACACGGGCAAAAATTTGGAAAACTTTCTCCAAACCTCTTCGCCCACGCATAGCTCGCTCTGCCTTCTAGGTCTTTGGATCATCGACTTTCTCGCCAGCCGCCTTCTGTTGCTGGTCTCCGCCGCTGTCAACGGATTTCATCTCCGCCGTTGCCGCCGTAGCGAGTTCATCGCCGCACTAGGGTATGAACTCGATCACAGTGCTATCCTCGTCTGATTCTCAGCACATTGTGTTCATTATGATTCTTGCCATGATTGAAACACCTCTATTCAGTCAAAACAATCCTTAGAATAGATGTGATTTGAAAATTTAGGGTTAGGTTTCCACCGAAACATTCTCCGAGTTGAAAAACTCGGTCCCATCGATTCGGCTAACGCCATTGCACTAGTAACTCTCAGTCTGACCGAGAATTGCTAATCGGTGTGACCGATTTTAGAACTTTGTGAAACCCTAGCAGTCTCGGTGCCAGCGAACTGTGACTCGGTCTGACCGAGTTCACTAGTTTAGGTTCCAAAATTGCTTCGGTATCACCAAGTTTGAAAATCGGTTGATCCGAAATGCTTTCTGTGGAAAACTAAAACTAAGTTTTTGAATCATTCTTTTGCAAAAATCTCTGCATTTTGTGATGCTCATCCATTCTATCTCATCTATAACTATTCACAGGGTCAACGATCAGTATTTGCATCATGTTAGACCAAAGTGACAGCCAGAACAAGTCAGAAGAGCAGATTCACATGAGTGAGGGCACTAGTCCCTGTAGCACTTCAGATGATGGCAGCAGAAGCACTCCCAGCAATTTTCCTAAAGCTGCCACCAGGACAAGGAAGAAAAGAACCTCATACTCTGAGCATGAGGATTATGTGGCAGAAGAGGATGAGGCCACTTCCAAGAAGAAGGTGGTCAAGAAAGAATATGGGTCAGCTGCAGCCACTAAGCCAGTTGTGCAGAAAAAGGCACCTGCCAGAAGGGTACCCACTTCCAAACCCAGGAAGGTTGCACTTGAGAAACCATGAAGTTTACTATTGAGTCAGAAGATGAGGCTGCTGGTCAAGACAAGAAGAAGAAGAGAGTCAGAACCACTACTGCCAAAGTTCTTGGCAATCCCTCTATGAGGAGAGACTCTGAAGAAGAGGAAGAAGAGGTTGTTGCACTAGCACCCAAGGCACAAAAGCTAATGGGTGATGCTATAAAGTTAGGGGCTGCTTCATCAAAGCCCAAAGAAGCACCCAAAGCTGCCTCCAAGCCCAAGAACACACCAAAGAGGAATACCAGGAGTATACTAGCTACTGAGAAGAACAAGGCCCCAGTGCCTGAAGTTGTTGCTGAGGAAGATGATGAAGGACAAGTCCTGAGGAAGCTTAAACCCAAGATTCCAGACCACAATGATGCTCATCCTGTGGCTGAGAACATGAAGCTGAGAAAGGATGCAGGACTCAGACAATGGAGGTTGTCTAATCCCTATGCTATTAGGAGAAGGACTGATGTTGATTACAGGTTCCACACAAAGGAACAACAGGATTTCTATGAGACAATCTTGTTGGACAAGAAGCCTATAGTGTGTGATATGAGGTGGGTTGACTGGACCTACATGAAGGATAATGAGGAACACTATCCTGGAGTGCAAGACAGTTTCATTGCTTGTGAAGTTGCAGACTTTGTTGGGCAGAAGCTCACAAAGTGGAATGATGAGCTCATTATGCAATTCTACTCCACAGCACATTTCTATCCGGATGGCAGGATAGTTTGGATGTCTGAAGGTACGAGATACCAATCAACTATTGAGGAATGGGAAAATCTGATTAATGCCCCAAAGGAGAGTGAAGATGACTTGGACGTTTATGCCAAGAAAAAGATGGATCACAATTCATGTCTCATATGTACAAGGAGATCCCAGACAAAGCTCTTGAGACTTTCAAATTTGGATCTGTACATTTTCTTCTGTCAAGGCTGCCAACGATCAACTAGATCCTAAGGCACATTCTATTGCCCCCAAGTCAGGTGACCACAACATGATAAGAGGCCATGATATAAACTTGCTACACTTGTTTGATGTGCAACAGAAATTTAAGGTCATGAGCCTCATGGTTGAGACTATCAAGAGGACAGCAGCATATCAGAAGAGAAGTTGTGGGTATGCCCCACAGATTCTGGAGCTGATTAACTCCAAGATGGGCACAGGCACATACTTGCTATACAAGGAACATTTTTCTATCTATCCAGAATTTGAGGACAATTAAGTTGTGATGAATGAGAATGAACCATCATCAGTTCAAGCTCAAGAGAAGAAGGAGAAAGCAAAGAAAGAGAAGGCTGCCAAGATGCCAACTCAAGAGGTGGCATCTGAGTACTTTTTGAAGAACAAGCAGGAGCAGCTTGGTTACTTGATAGCATCAACTCTGAGGATTGAGAAGGGGTTGGCCACCCTAACTCAAAACCAGGAGAGCCTGGAAAGAATCATGGAACAAAAATTCTATGATATAGATGTCAAAGTAACTGAGATTCAGTCAGTTGTGGAGCGGCTACAGGATGACATGCAGGAGAGGAAGGGCAGGACAACTACTGATGCATTTGCCAGAGTGCCTCGAGCTCAGAGATCAACTGCAGTACCAGTGGCAGACACCAGAGTCACTTCATCTCCACCAGCTACAGCTCCAGTGCAACCAGCTCCAGCACCAACTCCTTCAGCTCCATCCACATCAACTGAAGCCTTCGTTCAAGGAGCCATCTCTACACCACCAACTAAAGACCAAGCATGAGAGACGATATAGTACTATGCATTTTCTAGGAACTTTTTGGTAACTTGTTGCCAAAGGGGGAGAAAAATGTATAGATCATAGGCTTCAACAGAGAGAGTTTGCTTTTGTTCTCTCTTGTCTTCTTGGTTGAACTTTGTTTGCTTTTCATTGCTTGAGATACTATGCTATTATCTGTGAGACATTGATGATCATGTGTTTGATCATAAGCTACACTTATGCTTGTTAGATGATATTATCTTACTTATCCTTATATGATCATTCACTTTGCTTGGTGATGAGTGCATGTAACCAATCTTTATTATTTTAAGCGCTCCACCAAGATGTATGTGACATGGAAGAGTAACCCATGAGCCTAATTCCTTGTGCATTTGCAGTCCAAAGCAAATCTTAAACTATGCACAAATTTAAGGGGAGCTCTTGCTTATCACATACTTCTCAAAGCGATAATTTTTTTCAATCTTATTATCATTTGTCGAAGCTTTGATCTATATGTTGTCATCAATTACCAAAAAGGGGGAGATTGAAAGTGCAACTATCCCTAGGTGGTTTTGGTAATTCATAACAATATATAGCTCATTGAGCTAATGCTATTCCAAGACAAATATTTCAAGAAAGCTCAATGAATGGCATGGCATGAATGATGAAAGTGGATCCCTCAAAATATTAAGGACAAAGGATTGGCTCAAGCTCAAAAGCTCAAGACTCTACATTTTACATTTTAGTGATCCAAGATCACATTGAGTCTATAGGAAAAGCCAATACTATCAAGGAGGGATGAGGTGTTGCTTAATGAGCCTCTTGCTTCAAGTGCTTAGTGATATGCTCCAAAAACCCTCAACTACTTTCTCACATCCACATATGACCTAAACCCAAAGTCAAAATCGGTCCCACCGATTCTTTCTATCCAGTGCCATCGAGTTCAAATGTCATAGCCACTGCCACAAACCCTAGGCAAATCGGTCTTACCGATAGGGATCTCGGTCTCACCGAGATGGGATTGTAATCCCTCTGTTTCCCTTCGTAACGTTTCGGTCTAACCGAAGTGAGCGATCGGTCCCACCGAGATTGCAATGTAAACTCTATGTTTCCCTTTCGTAACATTCCGGTCTCACCGAAAAGAGCGAATCGGTCCCACCGAGTTTACCTGACCAACTCTCTGGTTAGCTAATTACCAAAATCGGTCTCACCGAGTTTGTGTAGTCGGTCTCACCGAGATTACGTTATGCCCTAACCCTAATCATATCGGTCTCACCGAGTTGCATGTCGGTCCCACCGAAAACCCTAACGGTCACTAGATTTACTAAATCGGTCCGACCGAGTTTGTTGATTCGGTCCCATCGAGTTTGGTAAATTGTGTGTAACGGTTAGATTTTGTGTGGAGGCTATATATACCCCTCCACCTCCTCTTCATTCGTGGAGAGAGCCATCAGAACAAACCTACACTTCCAACCTACCAGTTCTGAGAGAGAACCACCTACTCATGTGTTGAGGCCGAGATATTCCATTTCTACCATATGAATCTTGATCTCTAGCCTTCCCCAAGTTGCTTTCCACTCAAATCTTCTTTCCACCAGATCCAAATCCTATGAGAGAGAGTTGAGTGTTGGGGAGACTATCATTTGAAGCACAAGAGCAGGGAGTTCATCATCAACGCACCATTTGTTACTTCTTGGAGAGTGGTGTCTCCTAGATTGGGTAGGTGTCACTTGGGAGCCTCCGATAAGATTGTGGAGTTGAACCAAGGAGTTTGTAAGGGAAAGGAGATCGCCTACTTCGTGAAGATCTACCGCTAGTGAGGCAAGTCCTTCGTGGGCGACGGCCATGGTGGGATAGACAAGGTTGCTTCTTCATGGACCCTTCGTGGGTGGAGCCCTCCATTGACTCGCGCAACTCTTACCCTTCGTGGGTTGAAGTCTCCATCAACGTGGATGTATGATAGCACCACCTATCGAAACCACGACAAAAACATCCGTGTCTCCAATTGCGTTTGAATCCTCCAAACCCTTCCCTTTACATTCTTGCAAGTTGCATGCTTTAAATTCCGCTGCTCATATACTCTTTTCATGCTTGCTTGAACTATGTGAAGATTGCTTGACTTGTCCAAAGATAGTTAAAATCTACCAAAGTCTAAAATTGGGAAAAGGTTAAGTTTTTAATTGGTCAAGTAGTCTAATCACCCCCCCCCCTCTAGACATACTTCAAGGTCCTACAATAAGAGTAGAGGCTCTTTGCTGTTCGGAGCAGCAAGCATCGACTGGGTGGAAAGCAGGGCTTTGAGCTCCACAAACACTGCTTCGGCTTCGGGAGTCCACTCGAACTTATCGGACTTTTTCATCAGTCAGTAAAGAGGTAATGCCTTTTGACCGAGGCGAGAATGAATCTACTCAGTGCAGCGAGACAACCTATGAGCTTATAAATGTCATGCACATACATGGGGCGTTTCATTTGGAGAATTGCACCAATCTTCTCGGGATTGGCATCTATCCCTCGTTCGGAAATGAGGAAACCGAGCAAATTGCCTCCGGGTACTCCGAATGTGCACTTGGACGGATTCAGCTTAATGCCATACCTTCTCAAATTGGCAAAGGTTTCAGCGAGATCAGTCAACAGGTCAGAACCTTTACGTGACTTGACCACAATATCATCCATATAGGCCTCCACATTCTGACTAATCTGAGTGAGCAGGCATTTGTGTATCATGTGCATGAATGTGGCACCAGTGTTTTTGAGGCCGAATGGCATGGTGGCATAGCAAAAACACCCGAATGGGGTGATGAAGGCCGCTTTTATTTCATCTGGCCCATACAGTCGGATCTGATGGTATTCGGAATACGCATCAAGAAAAGACAAACGCTCACATCTTGCAGTCGAGTCGACTATCTAATCGATGCGAGGGAGCGGAAAGTGATCTTTCGGGGAGGCCCGATTGATATGCTTGAAGTCAATACACATGCAGAGTGAATTATCCTTCTTGGGGACCATGATGATGTTGGTGAGCCACTTGGAGTGGTATATCTCGCGTATGAACTCGGGTGCTAAGAGCCGAGCCACTTCCTCGCCAATCGCCTTCCTCTTCTCCGCAGCGAAATGACGGAGATGCTCTTTGAAAGGTTTGGCCTTGGAGTCGACACGCAAACGGTTCTCAGCCAGCCCCCTAGGTACACCTGGCATGTTTGATGGTTTCCATGCGAAGATGTCCCAGTTCTCACGGAGGAACTGGATGAGCGCAGCTTCCTATTTGTTGTCGAGTGTCGTTGAGATGCGGGTCAGAGCCGTTGTGGGATCTTTTGGGGGGGCTGGCTTTGTCTAGCCAGCCGACTGAAATGCGGACTCAGAAGCAGGCTTCTTAGACCGGAGCAAATCACTCGGATTAGCATTCTTCTTGTACTCTTCCAGTTCCACCACTGCCATTTGCTCATCTGCAATCTTGGATCCCTTCTGGATGCATTCTTCGGCTCTCTGCCTATTTTCGGTGACGGTAATCATGCCTTTGGGTCCGGGCATTTTCGGCTTAAGGTACACATAACATGGGCGGGCCATGAAACGAGCATATGCCCGTCTGCCCAGAATAGCATGATAGGCACTGTGAAAATCTATCACTTCAAACGTCAACTTTTCCTTGCAAAAATTCTTCGAATCACCAAAAACCACATCCAAAGCAATCTGCCCGAGTGATTTCGCCTTCTTCCCTGGGATGACTCTGTGGAACTGCATGTTGCTTTCACTGAGTCGGGACATTAGAATGCCCATTCCCTGGAGGGTCTCAGCATACAGAATGTTCAAACCACTGCCACCATCCATGAGAACTTTACGCAAGCGAGTGCCTCCAATGACTGGGTCGACCACCAAAGCCTACCGCCCGGGGGTAGCAATGTGGGCTGGGTGATCCGACTGGTCGAAGGTGGTAGGAGTCTTTGACCACTTGAGGTACGTTGTAGTTGCGGGAGCAACCATGTTCACCTCTCGGTTGATGACTTTCAGCCGACTTTTGCTCTCAACATCAGCAAAAATCACCAAATTAGCATTGACCTTCGGGTAATCATCTACCTCTTCCTCATCCTCATCCTTGTCAGAGCCTTTCTCACTCTACCGACCCTCAGAAAACTGCTGAATAAGGAATCTGCACTGTCGAGTGGTATGTTTGGGCAAAATTAGGTTGCCCTCCTCATCCTTCTTCGTGTGGGTGGCACACGGAAGGTCCATGACGTCCTGGCCCGACTGATCTTTCATCTTTTTGGGCACCCAATGCCCCTTGGGCTTTCCCAGGAACTTGCCTTCGGTTGTCAACATTGTTGCCTCTGTCTGACCAGCGGCCTCAGTTTTGCGCTTCTGCTTCTGACTGGGATTTCCGCTGCCCGTGTCAGGACCTGCAGCCTTCCCTTTGCCACTATGGAGACGGTCCTCTTCTTTGCCATTTGCGTACCGAGTGGCTATCTCCATCATTTGGTTCAGAGTCATGGCTCCGGAGCGACCAAACTTCAAAGCTCTCTGTACCTGACGCCTTCCCTGAAGGCGCAAATCGCTTGGTGCTCAGAAACATTCTCTACCACATGGTGAAGTGTGGTCCACCGCTGGATATAATCCCTCAAGGTCTCATTCGGCTTCTGGACACAATGTTGCAACTCAGTCAGTCCAGCGGGTCGCTTACAAGTGCCTTCAAAGGTTTTGATAAACACACGGGCCAAGTCTTCCCAACAGTATATGCTAGCATGAGCCAACTGGTTCAACCACGCCCTCGATGAGCCCTCAAGCATCAGGAGCAAGTGCTTCATGGACACTTCATCATTGCCTCCACCGATCTGCACAGCCACTCAGTAATCTTCTAACCACATGTCTGGCTTCGACTCGCCAGTAAACTTGCTCACCCCAGCAGCCAACCTGAAGTTGGAGGGAATCTCAGCAGCTCGAATGGCTCTACTAAAACACTTAGGTCCAGAGGTGAAAGCTCTGCTTCCACTTGGACGATCTCTGTCCAAACCTTCTCAGTTAGCTCTACCTCTCTCCACTAGGCCCTGCACGAGGAGTGACCTTGCATCAAATCCAGGCTCTCGGGGGTCGACTAAAATTCTTCGCTCGTCACTGAATGGGCGCATGTCGTCATACCGCTGGCGCGCGTACGAATCACCCCCTGGAGGGGGTGTGGGTACTCGACGGCGGTCGTCACGGTGATATCAAGGATCAAACTGTCTGTGGCCTATATCAGGTACTGGTCCTAACGATAACCATGATCTTCACGCCGCAGAGGAGATCTTGGACTATGGGCAGACTGGATCGGGTCCGCTCTGGCGGACCTGCTGTGAATTCTGTTGCACAACTGGGAGACAGCCCAATTCTGCTCCCCAGCTGCTTTGAGCAGTGCCCGAATCTGCTCCAAGCCTCTCCCAGTCTCAGAATGAGATGGTTGGATTGAATCTGCAATACAAGATGCTGGTGCAACATTCTGAATAGGAGTTCGGTATACCTGACACTCATCTCGAGATCCAGTCAGAAACAATTGTCGTTGTCGTCGACTGGAACTTGGGATCTATTTGCGAGGGCGGTCGTCGAGTGACTTCTGGGGATTCTCCAGGCACGTGTGTTCGGCCGGAGTGGCTACACGCGCGGCCCTGAAGCCTGAGCCTCGGCGGTCTCCCCAACGATGGGGGTCTAGAGAGCCTGTTCATCTCTGCACCGCAGTTCTTCTCTTTGTTCTGCAGTGAGAGCTTGCGGGTAGTACTCGTCATCGCCATGCGACAGGCCATCGCTTCCGCCGTGGCTGCCGCGGGGAAATCCTGGTGGGCTACGCTGGGAGCCAACCGTGAGGACCTCTACCGCGGGGTCATTTCTTTCGCACTCAAAAAGCGTATCCGAGTAACCAGTTGACAGATCGAACAGGCCGTAAAGGGACTCATCAGGCTCGATCACCGCGATCTAAAGAGTGGACGACTGATGTGCCACCGCGTGCTTCACCCACTGCTGGAGCCGCGAGCGACCAGATTGCTTGCGATAGCGAGCAGCGGGAAGGGATGACGCCACGGGAGCGGGCCGATACTGAGTTGATGGTTGCTGCAACAGGACACCGCAGGCACTCGCGCGAAAGTGCGCTGCCCTGTGAATGGGGAGCACCTTGACATCGAGGAAGGATTCCTGGAGCCAGGCCGAATCGTCGACGATGAAGGTGAGCGCGCCGAGACGAATCTCGTGACCCAAGGACAATCCACCACCAGAAACCATGTCGATGGAGATCAAAGATTGCAACCTTGTGGAAAGTCGCTTAGACGCCTGCCCCAAGGTGGACGCCAACTGTCGTGGGAACGAATCTGACAGTAGAGATGGGGGTACGTAGGAGTGGGCAGTGCCTAGCTACAGCGAGGTTGTACACTCGGATTTACGAGTGCAGGCCCCTCTCAGAGGAGGTAACAGCCCTACGTCTCGGTGCCACGGAGGCTTTGTTGAATGGAGTGTTGAGTTACAAGGTGTGCGAACCCTTGTGCAAGAGGGGAGGGGTGTCTTATATAGAGTACGCCGACCTCTCGCGGTCCTCAGTTACGCAAGGGTTCAATGAGAGAGTAATGCTACCAACGTTACTGGTAACGCCCGTGTTTAATGACCTTTAAGGTGGCGGAATGAATGACCAACCGTTGCTATCTAAAGGTAACCCTTGGTCTTCTGCCATGTGAGTGTGTTCTTGTATTCCGAGTGAATGATGACAGTCGAGTGGAATTGGGGTATCCTAGTGGATCTTCTATCGAGTGGATTGCACTCTGAGGTGATTCCAGTCGGTACCTTCTTTCTATCTTCGCAAGCCTTGGTCTCTTCTGTAGCGTCCTTGGGTAGGGCATTGGGTCAGGCCTGAGACCCTACCCTAGGTACATGTCATTATCATCGAGTATCTTGTGGATGACGAACATCTGCTCATTTTCCAAGTTGTTCTACTCAGTCAGCTCCGGCGTGACCTTCAGGTTGGGGCTGGGATCGCTGTCCCTGGCACCACATTTCTGAGGTGCTCCAATGCCCCTCTATCATGGAACTCCAGTGCAGGGACTAGGCCCATAATATCATCTTCCAGAAAGCCTCCAGCAGCTTCAACACAATAAAGGGAGCAAGCGTGAAGGGTGAACATCACACACTAGAGAAGCATGCACGGAAGGGAATGGTGGGTTTTTTGTTTACCTAACTACATGGGTTGGGCGCTCAGGGAGTCCTGGGCTAGGGAGTGTCCGGATAGCCGAACTATCATCATCGGCCGGACTCCAAGACTATGAAGATACAAGATTGAAGACTTCGTCCCGTGTCCGGATGGGACTTTCCTTGGCGTGGAAAGCAAGCTTGGCGATACGGATATGTAGATCTCCTACCATTGTAACCGACTCTATGTAACCCTAACCCTCTCCGGTGTCTATATAAACCAGATGGTTTTAGTCCGTAGGACGAACAACAATCATACCATAGGCTAGCTTCTAGGGTTTAGCCTCCTTGATCTCGTGGTAGATCTACTCTTGTAATACCCACATCATCAATATCAATCAAGCAGGACGTAGGGTTTTACCTCCATCAAGAGGGCCCGAACCTGGGTAAAACATCATGTCCCTTGTCTCCTGTTACCATCCGCCTAGACGCACAGTTCGGGACCCCCTACCCGAGATCTGCCGGTTTTGACACCGACATTGGTGCTTTCATTGAGAGTTCCTCTGTGTCGTCACCGATAGGCTCGATGGCTTCTTCGATCATCAACAACGACGCAGTCCAGGGTGAGACTTTTCTCCCCGGACAGATCTTCGTATTCGGCGGCTTTGCACTGCGGGCCAATTCGCTTGGCCATCTGGAGCAGATCGAAAGCTACGCCCCTGGCCGTCAGGTCAGATTTGGAAGTTTGAACTTCACGGCTGACATCCGCGGAGACTTGATCTTCGATGGATTCGAGCCACAGCCGAGCGCGCCGCACTGTCACGATGGGCATGATTTAGCTCTGCAGCCGGACAGTGCCCTGGAGGCCGCACACGAGCCCGCTCCGACCCTCGATTCGGAGCCGGCTGCGCAGATCGAGGACGGGTGGCTAGACACCGCCTCGGGGGCTGCAACCTCTACGGCGATGGAGCCGAATACTGGCCTTGTCCCTTGTGAAGCTCGTGACTCCGAGGTGCCGGACTCCTCGCCGGACTCCGTACCTCCCGCGACCCCTCCAATCGAATCCGATTGGGCGCCGATCATGGAGTTCACCGCTGCGGACATCTTTCAACACGCACCTTTCGGCGACATCTTGAGTTCGCTAAAGTATCTCTCGTTATCAGGAGAGCCCTGGCCGGACTGCGGTCAGGACGGTTGGGATGCGGACGACGAAGAAATTCAAAGCCCACCCACCACCCACTTAGTAGCCACTGTCGACGATCTAACCGACATGCTAGACTTCGACTCCGAAGACATCGACGGTATGGACGACGATGCCGGAGACGACCAAGAACCAGCGCCTACTGGGCACTGGAAAGCCACCTCATCATATGACATATACATGGTGGATATCCCAAAGGATGGGAATGGCGAAGGAACAGCGGAGGATGACCCCTCCAAGAAACAGCCCAAGCGCCGGCGTCAGCGGCGCCGCTCTAAATCCCGCCACAGCAAGAATGGAGATTCCGGCACCGGAGATAATAATACCCCAGACAGTGCCGAAGACAACCCCCTCCAGCAAGATTCAGCACAGGAGGACGGAGAAGCCAGCCCTCATGAGAGAGCGGCAGACGAAGAGGTAGAGGATGATAATTACATGCCTCCCTCCGGAGACGAGGCAAGCCTCGACGACGACGAATTTGTCGTGCCTGAGGATCCCGTCGAACAAGAGCGTTTTAAACGCAGGCTTATGGCCACGGCAAACAGCCTCAAGAAAAAGCAGCAACAGCTTAGAGCTGATCAAGATCTGCTAGCCGACAGATGGACTGAAGTCCTTGCGGCCGAAGAGCATGAGCTCGAACGCCCCTCCAAAAGCTACCCCAAACGCAAGCTGCTCCCCCGATTAGAGGAGGAGGCATATAAACCTGCATCACCAGCGCACAATACGGCTGACCGACCACCCCGTGGCCGCGACAGAGAGGCCTCTAGGCCCTCCACTAGAACCGTACCCCGGCATCGCTCGAAAAGCACAAGGCCACAGGGGAACGCTCTGGACTTGCGAGATATATTGGAGGATAAGGCAAGACAATCAAGATCGATCTACGGATCGCGTGGGCGCCCCATGATACGTGACGACAACCGTCGCGCCGGACACAGCAAGTCCGGCCGGGCCGAACACAGTAGACAAAGCTCTTTTGAGCTTCGTCGTGATATAGCCCAATACAGAGGCGCCGCACACCCACTATGCTTCACAGATGAAGTAATGGATCATCAAATCCCCGAAGGGTTTAAACCCGTGAATATTGAATCTTATGATGGCACAACAGACCCCGCGGTTTGGATCGAAGACTATCTCCTTCATATCCACATGGCCCGCGGTGATGATCTTCACGCCATCAAATACCTCCCACTCAAGCTTAAAGGACCAGCTCGGCATTGGCTTAACAGCTTGCCAGCAGAATCAATTGGGTGTTGGGAGGACCTGGAAGCCGCATTCCTTGATAACTTCCAGGGCACGTATGTGCGACCACCAGACGCTGACGACCTAAGCCATATAATTCAGCAGCCAGACGAATCGGCCAGACAATTCTGGACACGGTTCTTAACTAAGAAAAATCAAATCGTCGACTGTCCGGATGCGGAGGCCCTCGCGGCCTTCAAACATAACATCCGCGACGAGTGGCTTGCCCGGCACCTGGGACAGGAAAAGCCGAAATCCATGGCAGCCCTCACATCACTCATGACCCGCTTCTGCGCGGGAGAGGACAGCTGGCTAGCCCGCAGCAACAACCTCAGCAAAAATTCTGGCAGTCCGGATATCAAGGACCGCAATGGCAGGTCGCGTCGCAACAAGAACAAACGCCGCATTAACGGCGACAATAATGAGGATACGGCAGTCAATGCCGGATTCAGAGGCTCTAAACCCGGTCAGCGGAAAAAGCCATTCAAAAGAACTACTCCGGGTCCGTCCAATTTGGACCGAATACTCGATCGCTCGTGCCAGATACACGGCACCCCCGAAAAGCCAGCTAACCACACCAACAGGGACTGTTGGGTATTCAAGCAGGCAGGCAAGCTAATTGCCGAAAACAACGACAAGGGGCTGCATAGCGATGACGAGGAAGAGACCCGACCGCCGAACAATAGAGGACAGAAGGGTTTCCCCCCACAAGTGCGGACGGTGAACATGATATACGCAACCCACATACCCAAAAGGGAGCGGAAGCGTGCACTCAGGGATGTATACGCGATGGAGCCAGTCGCCCCGAAGTTCAACCCATGGTCCTCCTGCCCGATCACTTTTGATCGAAGGGACCACCCCACCAGCATCCGCCACGGCGGATTCGCCGCATTGGTTTTAGACCCAATCGTCGATGGATTTCACCTCACCAGAGTCCTGATGGACGGCGGCAGCAGCCTGAACCTGCTTTATCAGGATACAGTGCGCAAAATGGGCATAGACCCCTCAAGGATTAAACCCACAAAGACGACCTTTAAAGGCGTCATACCAGGTGTAGAGGCCAATTGTACAGGCTCAGTTACACTGGAAGTGGTCTTCGGATCCCCGGATAACTTCCGAAGCGAGGAGTTAATCTTCGACATAGTTCCGTTCCGCAGCGGCTATCATGCTCTGCTCGGACGTACCGCGTTTGCAAAGTTCAACGCGGTGCCGCACTACGCATACCTCAAGCTCAAGATGCCAGGCCCTCGAGGAGTCATCACGGTCAACGGAAACACTGAACGCTCTCTCCGAACGGAGGAACATACAGCGGCTCTCGCGGCAGAAGTACAGTGCAGCCTCTTAAGGCAATTCTCGAGTCCGGCCGTTAAGCGACCGGACACGGCTAAACGCGCCCGGAGTAACCTACAACAAGACCACCTGGCACGTTCCGAGCACGCGTAGCAATGCGGCCCCAACCCCAGCCCCTGCAAAATTGCAAGACTGGTCCTTCGCGTACATCATTACGCTCTGGAGATACCATGGGCATAGGGGGAGGGGCACGACCACGATAGGCCCAGAATGCGGCTTAACCACACCAGGGGCTCTCAAGTGTGTCGTTCTTTTTTTCTCTTTTCTTTTTTTTACCCACAGGACTCCGTTCATCAGAGGCCCTGTCCGGCAGTAGACCTGCCGAACTCACGATGCAACAGCCTGGGAAGGAGAAAGGCTACGACGAATATCCAGGTGGTCTCCATTACGAGCATTAAATCTGTTTTATACACCATTCCGCAGCCTACCCCTGGAGGGGGACATGTTTAATAGTCCCATCCCTTGCTTACCGCACTATTTGTATCGTTCTGCATTCACGGCAGTATTTCTTGAATAAACAATGCAGCACCTTTTTGCTTATAATTGCATTTCTTTCTTATACATATGTTCATTTATGACATGTTGCATCCGTACACTTTGGTACGGCTAAATACACCAGGGGCTTATGTTTCCCGCATCATGGTGTGATAAGTCCGAACACTTTCACAAGTGCGGCACCCCGAACTTATAGCATTATATGCATCGGCTCCGAATCATGTCTTGGGTCAATAGTTGGGTTTGCCCGGCTCCCATGTTTTGGTACCTTACGTTCCGTTGTATCGGCTAAGGTAGCACTGGGAGAACCACTGCGATTGCGCCCCAGTTGAGCTGGGCGAGCGCCTCAGTGGAGAAAGCTAAAACTGACCGTCATGATGAGGCGAGAGCCGGTCGCTGTTCGAGAGGTTTTTTTCGAGTCCCTAAAGACTTATGCCGCTTAGAGCGAGGAACCGGCTTTGTCCGGCCCAGGCGTGGATAGCGCCCCAAATTCGGCCTTCCGAACACTAGGGGCTTCGCCGAAATTTAAAATTATAGAATTCTATGGCTAAGTGAGAGTGTTCAAGCATTATAAGTCCGGTTGCCTCGTTCGTTGTGTTGAGCGCCTCCCTAGATGGACCCAAAAATGGGAACAAGAGTGCTCAAATTTATCCCGAACACCCCAGCACTCGTGGCATGGGGGCTGAAGCCGACGACTTGCCATCTCTCAGATTTGATAAACGGCCGCACAGAAGGTAATATTTTAAATTAACAAGCGTTGCTTAGCGCATATGAACAAAGTTTTCAGCGCACAGGATAACAAAATGCGAGTCTACTCAAATATTACATCTTTGGAGCACTCACCCGCAATAATGCGGGCACCCTTCAGGACACTCTTATAATACATCTCGGGCGTGCGATACTCCTTGCCCGGCGGTGGCGCGTCCGTCACAAGCTTCTCAGCATCCATCTTGCCCCATTGCACCTTTGCGCGGGCAAGGGCCCGACGGGCACCTTCAATACAGGCGGAGTGCTTGATGACTTCAACCCATGGACACGCATCCACCAGCCGCCGCACCAGGCCGAAGTAGCTCCCAGGCATGGCCTCCTTGGGCCACAGCCGAACTATGAGGCCCTTCATGGCCTGTTCGGCCACCTTGTGGAGCTCGACCAGCTGCTTCAGCTGGTCGCTAAGGGGCACCGGATGTCCGGCCTCAGCATACTGAGACCAGAAGACCTTCTCCGTCGAGCTCCCCTCCTCGGCCCTATAGAAAGCGGCAGCATCGGACACGCTGCGGGGCAGATCTGCGAACGCTCCTGGAGAGCTCCGAATTCGGGTAAGTGATAGGTAATTCACACTCACATGCTTGCTTTGCATGAAAAATGCCTTACCCGCCGCTATTTTCTTCAACGCCTCGATTTCCTGGAGGGCCTTGTAGGCTTCGGCCTTAGCGGCTTTGGCACTCTCAAGAGCCGATGCAAGCTCGGACTCTCGAGTCTTCGAGTCGCGCTCCAAACTCTCATGTTTTTCCACGAGAGCCTGGAGCTCTTGCTGTACCTCCGCCACCCGCGCCTCCTGCTTCTCTCGCTCGGTGCGCTCCGCGGCCGCATTACGTTCGGCCGCGGACACCGCCTCCTTCAGGGTCGCCACCTCGTTCGTGGCCCCTGCAATACCCACGTTATCCTTGTCATTCTTCTTGCAACCAAATCCTTTTCTGTAAGGTACAATTTTAATAAGGTGTTACTCACCTTCCTTGTCCTCGAGCTGCTTCTTGGCACGGCCGAGCTCGTTCTCGGACCGCTCGAGGCTTTGCTTCAAAGTATTGACCTCCGCAGTCAGTGCGGCAGAGGTCAGCAGCACAGCCTGCAATCCCATATTGACATATTTTTTATGACTCCTGCGTATATCTTTTTAGATCCTCAGTCCGGCTTTTCTTTCCGAACACCGAACCGAGCATCAGGGGCTACTGTCTATGCGGTACTATTTTACATATATCAAAATTCTTACCTCAAAGCCTGTTAGAAGGCTGCTGCAGGCTTCGGTCAGCCCGCTCTTGGCGAGCTGAACCTTCTGAATCACCGCACTCATGACGGTGCGGTGTTCCTCTTTGATGGAAGCGCCGTTGAGCGCCTCCAGCAAGCTATCCGGCGCCTCCGGTTGGACGGAGGCCGCCGGCGTCACGGTCTTGCCCTTCTTACGAAGGGGCCGCCCGCCGGACTCCGGAGCCACTACAGGTTCCGGTGCGGAGTCCGGTGCAAAGTCCGGGAGGTTGCCCTGCGGCACCTCCGGGGCCTCCTCCTCCTGGCGGGTCCCTTCCCGGGATCCCACCTCGGCATCGTCCGCATCACGGGGGGTGGAGGCGGTCGGAAGGGAATCCATATCCGACGCACCCAAGGACCCGCTCGACGAAGCGGGAAGATCATCCTTGGGCGGACTGCAGGGTTGTATGCGGCATTAGAAAGACACCATGTGGCGAAAAGAAAAATCATGAAGTTATTCGGGAGTCCGGATACTTACGATCTCGCCAGGGGCTTGGCCCTTGAAGGCCAATCCTCGTCGTCGTCGCCGGCGTTGGCAGAGCAGTCCGGGGGAAGAGTCCTTCCCTTCTTGGACCCTTCGGCCTCCCTCGTTGGGGAGGCCTTCCTTTTCTTCCCTCCCCCCGCTGGGGGAGAGGCCTCTTTCTTCTCCTCCTCGCCTTCGTGGGAGGAGTCCGCCTCGGAGTCACCGGACGATAAGTCCGATGACACCTGAAAACGGGAACTCTTTCGAGTGCCCGTGGCCTTCTTCTTGGCCTTCTTCTCCGGCACCACGTGGGGTGCCGGAACCAGCAGCCCCGTTAAGCGGGCGTCCGCTGGGTCTTCTGGCAAAGGGGCCGGACAGTTAGTCTGCTCGGCCTTCTTCAGCCAGTCCTGTCAAAGGAGAGGGAGTTTAGATCCCGCATAGAGTCAAACTATGGAAAACAAGTGTCCCGTAAAGGGTAAAATCGCTTACCTCGCTAGCCGGACGCTGCGAGCTGAATCCGCGATCTTCGGTAGCGGATGCGGGAGCCTCGGCGCCCTTAAACAGCACCCTCCAGGCCTCTTCGTACGTAGTGTCGAAGAGCCTGCTCAAAGTCTGGTGCTGCGCCGAATCGAACTCCCACATATTGAAGTCCCGTTGTTGGCACGGGAGAATCCGGCGGATGAGCATGACCTGGACTACGTTGACAAGCTTGAGCTTCTTGTTCACTAGCTTTTGGATGCAGGCTTGGAGTCCGGTCAGCTCCTCCGAATCACCCCATGTCAGGCCACTCTCTTTCCAGGAGGTGAGCCGTATGGGGATGCCAGATCTGAATTCGGGGGCCGCTGCCCATTTAGGGTCACGCGGCTCGGTGATGTAGAACCACCCCGATTGCCACCCCTTAATGGTTTCCACGAAGGTGCCCTCGAGCCAAGTAACGTTGGGCATCTTGCCCACCATGGCGCCTCCGCACTCCGCTTGGCTGCCCTTCACAACCTTCGGCTTGACACTGAAGGTCTTGAGCCACAAGCCGAAGTGGGGCTGGATGCAGAGGAAGGCCTCACACACGACGATAAACGCCGAGATGTTGAGGATGAAATTCGGGGCCAGATCATGGAAATCCAGGCCGTAGTAGAACATGAGCCCCCGGACAAAGGGATGGAGTGGGAAGCCCAGTCCGCGGAGGAAATGGGAAAGGAATACTACCCTCTCATGGGGCCTGGGGGTGGGGATGAGCTCCCCCTCGTCGGGGAGCCGGTGCGCGATGTCGCTGGACAGATATCCGGCGCTGCGCAGCTTCTTGATGTGCCCCTCCGTAACGGAGGAGGCCATCCACTTGCCTCCCGCTCCGGACATAGTTGGAGAAGGTTGAGGTGAGATGTGCGGACTTGGGCGCTGGAGCTCGAGTTCGCGGAGATGGATAAGCAAAGGAGGAAGAAGGCGTAGGTAAAAGGGTGGATCTTTATCCCCTTATATGGGCGGACGAAACCATGCGTCCCCACCGGCCTGATAAAACTCGCTTATCTCCCAAGCGCCGCAATCAATGGCGCGGTTGGGTTACCCACGTCCGTATTGATGGGAATCCCGGAATAAGGGGAACACGATCTCTGCTTCGACAAGACGTGCCAAGGAAACCGCTTCGCTAAACGCGCTGAGGTGGTACAATAAAAACAATTCGAGTAAAGGCTTGGTGGTGGTGTGACGTCACGCCACAAAATACGTCAGCAGATTGAACTTGTGTAAATATTATTCTCTCTACGGTGGTATGTGGAATTTATTTTGCAGAGCCGGACACTATCCTGGTGTTCACAATCTTCTATAAATTATTCGGAGGAGGAACCCGCCTTGCAATGCCGAAGACAATATGCGCGCCGGACTCGTCGTCATTGAAGCCTGGTTCAGGGGCTACTGAGGGAGTCCTGGACTAGGGGGTGTCCGGATAGCCGAACTATCATCATCGGCCGGACTCCAAGACTATGAAGATACAAGATTGAAGACTTCGTCCCGTGTCCGGATGGGACTTTCCTTGGCGTGGAAGGCAAGCTTGGCGATACGGATATGTAGATCTCCTACCATTGTAACCGACTCTGTGTAACCCTAGCCCTCTCCGGTGTCTATATAAACCGGATGGTTTTAGTCCGTAGGACGAACAACAATCATACCGTAGGCTAGCTTCTAGGGTTTAGCCTCCTTGATCTCGTGGTAGATCTACTCTTGTAATACCCACATCATCAATATCAATCAAGCAGGACGTAGGATTTTACCTCCATCAAAAGGGCCCGAACCTGAGTAAAACATCGTGTCCCTTGTCTCCTGTTACCATCCGCCTAGACGCACAGTTCGGGACCCCCTACCCGAAATCCGCCGGTTTTGACACCGGCAGGCGCCTTCAACGAAGGCAGTAAAGACCTTGCTGGGGCACACGAAGATGGTATGTGGCATCTCGCATGTGCCCCATTAGCATTACCCAGAGATTCTCGATCCGTTGACTCGTCGTACGACACCAGTGGCCATAGCTCATGGTGGCAATGTCGATGGCGAGCAACGTGACGGTGAACCACGCCACCCCATTCCTGAGGGAAGCAACTTGAGGCGGTTGACTCCTCCTTGCAACCTCCATCAACAACAAATTATACTCTAAAAAATAAGAAGAAATCTTGAAACAAATTTTTTTCAGCCCTCACAAGCATCCGAAAAAACAGGAAAAAGGCAAGTACTCATATCATGATAAAGTTTTGCCAAATCATATTAGTATAAGAATCCCGAATGGAAAACCTTGACCATAGAATCAATCAGTACACGCCCTTGCTAAGTACAGGAACCAATTAGAGAGAAAGAATCCATACGTGAGAATCAATTAGAGACAGAGTAGTGCCAAGACGCTAACCTGTCTCCCTGAGCAGGAGCGCACGGGAGAGGCGTTTGGTAGCTTGCTGAAGTCGCAATTGGGCAGTGTGAGAATGCACCACGCACCCAAGTGTGGATGCCAACGCGTGGGAGGTACTGGATCTCCAACCCCGCTGCTGGTCTCGTAGCTTGCTTGTAACCTCCCGCAACGCGCATGCCACGGTGGCGTGGACACTAGTGAGCTAGTTTGCCGCTGCGCTGGAGGTATTGAACCTCCGACCCTCACGGGTGGTCTCACGGGTTGCCCGTAGGCTCCCGCTAGGCGCAAATGCATCCACGGCGAGTGCACATTGGAACTTTCCAAGGCTCCGACATTAGCGGCGCATAGACGGACCAAGGATATCGAAGAGCATGAACGCGGGCACTGCCAGAGCTCCTCCATGACAACGTCGACGACATGAAACACCCAAGCCGACAGCGCCGAACACCCCAGAACCCTCCCAGATGCGCCCACTCGACACATATGGAGCCACGCACAGCCGCCATGCCGCCCACCAGGCTTACCAAAAGGCCCACCCTTTCCCTCACCGCCAGCCTTAGCCCACAACCTCCTCTCACTGCCCAGCCCCTCCACAAATAGCATCGTATGACAGTAGTGCAAGACCAAGTCGAATTCGGTCACCCAGCAAATTGATCGCCTCAATTGACTCTTAGGGCTTCCACCCCTAGGGAGCTTAGTGATATAAGAGATTGGACCGACCATACTAATTACTAAACATCACAAACATTATATTAGGGAGAAATCTTCACAACTAGGGTTAGGATCCACGTGAACAAAGCCATCCAAATACAAAAATCCAACCAGTAAAAACTCGAGAGATGAAGGAGACTACCTCAAGGAACGAAAAAGGGACCGGGTCCAAGGACACATGCCACTGACTTGAAAGTATTGGAAGGAGGGTTGAGTGGAGAAGAGAGGGCTTGAGCTTGGGTGAGACTTGAGGAGGAAGAGGGTGGGGTGAGGGGGAAACACCATCAAGGCCCCGCAACCACTTACTTATCTAGGGCAGAAACACAAGGGCCCTTGATGTGCCTAGAAACGCGGCCCTCTTTGGAAGAGACACTAGTGCGACATATGCCGTCCAGACCATAAGACATAGTATCAGACAGAAGAGACGCCAAACAAGAGCTCGCTATAGCACCATCTCACGGTCAGAGGAGACACTGGACAAGGTTTTAGCGATGAACGAATTCGCACGCATGACCATCACTTCCATCACCCACGTCTGTCATGGGTGGCTACGGATTCTAGTGCCCACGTCTCCGCTATTAGAGCAACTGATGCCCTATAACCTCGTCGGCCGGCCCGCATAATATGGACCAATATAGCGTTTTTGTGTGTTTCGCGGTCCGAAACAGGTCCGCTATATTTGGTCCGGCCCGTAAAAATTATACAAGCAGACCGTTAAACCGCTCCCGGCCGCTATATCTACCAGACCACGCACGATTTAGGGTTTCTGCTTCATTTTCTTCGTCGTCTTCCTTCTTCTCCGCTGCCTCCCTTTCTAACTCCGGCGAGCGACTCCACCTGGCGGAGAGATATTTTCGGTGAACGATGGTGGGATCCGCACGCAGGCGTGGAGGCCGTGGTCGTGGCGGGTCACCGCCGCGCAAGATCTTGCATGGTGGCACGGAGGCCAGGAGCTCCCTCCGCTCCCCCCCCCCCCCCTGTCGATGCTTGGCGGTCGGAGCAAGCACTGCAGCACGGCCGCCTCTTCTGCAGAGGCGAGCGATCAGCTTGGGCCTACTTCAACCGGCTCCACGAGGAGCTCTACCCGCACACCGTGGCTTGCCGTAGGACGGACGCGGAGCTCCTTGTCGCAGCGAGTGTCGTAGAGGCTGAAGAAGCAGGGACCGCCGAGAGGCTCGCGGCCAAGGAGGAGCACGCCTTCGCCCATGCTTGCCGCCAGTCGGTGGGGGCGTTCTTCCTTGCATCAAGCACTGAGCCGCCGCCGCTCTTGCGGCTAGATCTATGTTTATCTATGCATGTGATGAACTCCAGTGTGTTATGTGATGAACTATGTGGCGGGAATTATGTTTTATCCAAGTTTTTAAGTTAGCAGTAAGCTTTTGCGAGATCTGTTCTTCCGGGACGCATCACTTCCCGCAAAATTCTTTTAGGTGGAACCATAAAACAATTCTGCAATACGGGACTATACGGCATCAGTTACATCTTCGGAGGCAGATTGTATTGTTTACTCCCTTCGTCCTCAAATAAGGGTTCGTTTAGCATTCAAAATTTATTCAGAAAAAGTGTATTTTTATCCTTCCAATGCATTTTAAAGTACTCTCTCCGTCTAAGTGTATAAGTCATCTTATGAAAACCAAATAACCCCAAAATACTTAGGCACGGTACATTAACTCTCATCTCGTTTCTTGTTTCGTGACATATCAACCAATAAGAGATGTGGGCCATGCATGCCTTAAATGACTTAAGACTACCAAACACGACATGCAGTGATTAGTTCATTGCATGCAATGTTATTAATTAGCAAAAAATATTAAGTTCTCTCGTTCTACCCTTCACCTTGGTCACGGTGCGCAACCTACGATGACTTACACACCTAGACGGAGGGAGTAGAAAAAATGTTTCTCTCTCATCACACGAGAATCGAGACCCATAACATTCAACATATGGTCTCCTTATTTTTTTTTACATGCACTTAGGTCACTATCAATAACATTCAACATATGGTCTTCTTATTTTTTTTACGTGCACTTAGGTCCCTCCCAATGCTCCATCTTATACAGGTGCTAAGACTGCCATGTAAGAATAAAGATGATGTGACAAGTTAATTAAGAGAAGAAAGATGGGTGCAATGACCCCAGAAAGAAAAACATAGGAAAAACACTTAAATGAAAGAAGCCGATCAATGCATAGATAACTTTACTTGCTAAATCGTTAAATGAAGGATGCTTACGTACAAGTTAACCACCTTTGCATTGGAAACTTTAGTTGCTTAACTCTTTAATGTGCTTAGCACCTCATCTTAGCACTAATGCATTGCATTGGAGAAGGTCTTAGCTCATTGAAAGTAGGGTAACTAAAGAGGAGATAGATAATTTGCTTGCATCTTTTCAATGCATTTTCTATTCCACTTCATAATCTGTTATAAAAATATCTATATGCACACTTATTTAAGATCTTTGGGAGTATGTAGTACTTACTCCCTCTGCCCCAAAATAAATGTTTAAATTTTCGTAGTATTCCCTCAGTCTCAAGTTTATATTGACTTTAGTACAAAATTGAGTCACTTATTTTGAGATAAAAAGAGTATAACTTCATATTAAAGTTTTAAAAATTAAGACACTTATTTTGGGATGAAAGAGTACAATCCTACCGGCTAAGTAAGAATTCTTCAGGAGTGCACTTACGCGACCTGGTTATCCTCTTAGAAAATCAATACCATAGGGTAAGAAAGGAGGTTCATGACACCGAGTATCCAAATAGGGTCAAAATTTTGGGACACTGAGATTCCAGGTCAAAACTCTAGCTGCACATTCAATTACACAACTAGTATATGCAACGCTCAGAAGGGTAAAAAAGAGAGAAGAAACCAGCCTTCATTTGGTCATTCACGGAGGCCTTTTTCTGTATAAACCCAGCCAATCCCTGCACTAAAAGTATACTACTCGCTCAGCTATGTACACTCTCTCGCTTCCAAATGAAGCGTGGTAACATCTGGTTCTAGTTTCATCTGCCTGCTTTGACAAAGTAAAGGGAACCAAGACCTGACTGCTCCCAAAACATTTCATCCATTGGTGCTTTCCAAAATTGTCTCAGCTTCAGTGGAGATGAAGGTCAACTGTGCATCACGACTACACTAGCACTCAAGAATTAATTGACATCAGCCAAGAACGCCAAGCGGATCATAACTACACCCAGCAGACCAACCAAGAACGCCAAGAATCATCTCAACACTGGAGCATGCGCTCACCTGCAATTATGCCGTCGACTTAGGTTGAATATACACACTTGTAAAGAAACACTAATATATACAGGTCAGCCAAGGGAGTATACCACATTCTCATCAGTTCCCTCAAAATGGAAAAGCAGCACACCCATTCCTCTTCTGTTATCTCTCTCTGCCTGAAAATTGCAACTTAGATGGTCAAACACAAAACAGTAGATATGGAGATGATTGCCAAATGCAATTACAAGGACCAAGGGATTAGTTAAAACTAATAAATTAAGAAAATGGCGTGTTGTACTTGATACCTAATTTGCACACACAGAAAGAACTATCTAAAATTATTGAGGGAAATTCAGTCCACCTACCACACAGGAACATATGGTGATTCCGCAAGCTGTCAAAGCCGAAGTGACTTCAGCCATCATCCCTGTGCATCCCAAAAATTAATTGACATGGTTTTACTAATATTTGCAATGAAAGTTCAATAACATAGATCCATAATAAATTGCGAAAAATAGATACTGCAAGTTAATTGATGCTTCAACTAATTAATGTATCCATTTGAGGAAGCGTCTGTTTCAGGAGCATAAACAAACAGTTAGGCATGGGCACGAAATGGAGATGAACATAGTTGCAGTGAAACTTGGCATTACTCTCTGAACGTACATTGTAGACACTAGTAATGCATTTTCAGTTTAGTAAAAAAGTTTGATGGTAAAGGGGTATTACCTTTTCGATCAACACACACTATGCAAAGCCATTGGATAGAGTTGCCTTCTGTATTGTGCCAAGAGGAAATTTTACCGCATTTCCAATTATCCAAACTAGCAAAAACTTCCTTATAGGCTGGGACGCCAGGGCGCATGAAGTCAGTGGAGCTATCACCTCGAACTGTTGAACCATTAATTTTGATGCCTAGTTCCTTGACAGTTTTGTTGTGCTTCCCGTTAATCTTTGGCGTGTGAACGTTGTTAACTGGTAAAAAGCCATCGCTATTTTTATTCACAAAGGATAACTTGTTGGAACTTAATATCTTCTGCCAATTGAATTTATGGTCATCGTTTTGTGTGGTTGGAATTAACTGCTCACTGTCACTTTCATCTTCAAGATCAGCGACAAAGTTATTAACTGCATCCGCCGTTATTTCAGCAGCAGAAAGAGCAGCTTGCTCCCTTAAGAACTGAATATGCACACGATTAGTTACTACAGCCATCTAATAATGTAAGAAATCAATGATGATTATACCTACTTTCATAATTTTGTGCCTAGCACTGCGGGTTTTGGCATGTTGCAGCCACTGCTGATGACGCTGGAATGCATATTTACTGGACAATTTCTGCAACAAGACAAAAGGGGGGGGGGGGGGAATATGTGTGTAAGTCGAGTTTACCCAGATACTCAAGAGATAACGTATGTGTGTCAATGTCAATACATACTGCCATGAAATCCTATTGCTGCAGTATAGATCTGTCTGTAGCAATTCAACAATTTGGCAGCTCAACTACAAGTGAAGAATATGAGACTACAAATTTTTTAGTTAGATGGTTATACAATTGAATTAATTTCAGAACCACAATTTATGAAATTTATATTTGGGGAACAAGATTAAAGGGGGGCTTAGCCTTCTGATTATGGCAATTTTTCATTACTAAGCCTATCTCAACCAAATATAAGACGAAGAATACACTACTAAATTTGTCAGAATAATATAACAGAAATAAATCATGCATCTGTGTGAGAAATACTAACATCGTAAGTTATTATCTCCACTACTTCAGCGTTCGCAAGTGCATGGATTGGTGAAACTAGATTACCATTCACCTGAAAAAAAAGAGCATGAGCACCCTCGTGATTAATTGTTAAATCATACTACTAATGTTTCCACAACTAACCTTTGCTGCTACCATTTTATTGCCGATTTCTGTATGGATCAGATATGCATAATCAATCACAGTGGCCCCTTTAGGCAGGTTTTTAATCTGAGAGTGAAAATATAGTTAGCCAAGTGCCAAACCCAAAGAAAAGCTATGCTCTCCAGGTTCAGTGACTACCTCGCCTTTAGGTGTAAACACGAAGACACGGCTTCCCAGAAGATCTCTGGTAATAGTATCCACAAATTCCCTAGAGCTCATGTTACCAACAAACTCTTCTTGCCATTCACGGATTGCATTCAGCCAACCAATCTATGGGAGATGACAAATAATTGGAGGATTTTTTTTAGTCAAGCGAGGTAAAAGAAATAATGTGAACTGCAATAAGCTTTAACAAACTACTGTAATTATACTAAGTAATAAAACATATACCCTCAGAGCAAAGCCTGTATTGTTAAGACAGATCACTTTCCCATCTAAATTTCTTCCACTAGATATTCCAGGACAAACAGGTCCTGAAACCACCCCTCTTCCACTGTAGTGTGCAGCAATGCCTCTTTCTGCTATCAGATCCATATCCTCTGTTCTTATCTGCAATACAGTTGGAGCATAATTTGTGTCTTAAAATCAATCTTATACTTTCTCCAGCTTAAATTGCTAAGAGTAGGGAACATTACCTGAACTTCCAAATGGAACATACTCTCATTAAGAAACGGTATCACTGTAGTATGTAGACTTTGATAGCCATTAGGCTTTGGAGTTGCAATATAATCTTTAACCTATCAGGCATAGCTGAGTTTTAGAAAAATGATAGAAGCAGAGTAAGTCAAAACGACATTGAATAACAGAGGGCGCATAACTCACAGCTTGAGGTATAGGTGTCCATATGCCATGAACAAGACCAAGGACATGGTAGCAGATCTGAATTGTATCAAACATACTTGTGCATCAGCGATAAATTGACTGCATAAACAAGATAATACTTAGTATATAATATTACCTGTTGTGCGGTAAACAGTGGCCCAACACCATTGCAGGATTTTGGTTTTATGATGATCCGCAGCTGAACAATATAAAAACATGTTTTACTGAGAAATTGATAAGATGATAAACTCAGCAGGAATAATCACCTATAAAGATATTCAGAACATCGTACCTGAGCAACCTGATTTACCTCATTTAATGAACTCTTGGATTTGAGAGCGGTTTTATAAATGCTGCAAGATGATCCAAACAATCAACAATCCACCAACAAAACAAATCTTACAGCCTATTTCAAACATGGAACCTCGTAATAATTACCTTCTAATAAGACTACACATTGTTTGATTTTTCGGTTGTAAAATGTAAATGAGAGGTCAGCTGAACAAAAGATCATGCAGCAGCAAAAACCAATTTCCTTAACTGTGCCAATAATGCGATACAGTGGCAAAACAAATTATTTTTCCTTTTTATAATAAACAGAGAAATTGTGTGGCGACTAGTATGCCCCCTCGAAATTCGTTTTTTCAAAAGAAACAGGCCATAGAACAATAAGCTAAGCACATCTATATCATATACAGAAATTGCATCACTAAGTAGACATAGAGACTCTGCAATCTAAATGCTCATCTAATAAAATAAACTTATCATAACCAAGGTAAAGTCTAAAGACATCGCTCATTTTACTATGGAGTAGCATGTTTGCTCTACCTGTAAAGTTCTTTACACACTGAGCGCACTTCTGTTTCAACACTCACAAGATCAAGAAATTGATCCTCAGCAATTTTTTGCTTTAGGATTTTATTTGCCTGGAATTGAAAATCGCAGAAGTCAAGAAACATAATTCAACACTAAATGCAAAAACATGTTAGTGTGCAATATCAAAAGAGAGAACCTCTTCCAATTCTTGTTCATGGGCTTTGAAGATATCATCAACTCTTTTCCTTAGTTCAGCGAAATCACCAGGATTCATGTACATGAAGGACAGATACTCTAACTCAGACTGCAATGTTAAGTGTTAGTCATCAAATGGAATAACCAAACAACCAAGACTGCACAGAGTTAAGAATCAGATGGCACTGTAATATGCTTCCTTGAGATAACATAAACATTATTCACATTGCATGGATCTACAGAGTATGACACATACAAAAAAAATGCACAAGGGCACATTTTTTAACACTGTAATATACCATGTATAAACATCTGCTTTATATATAAGATAAGGGAACATATTTCTTTGGCCCCTTGACTTTGGCAGTAGGTCAATTGAAGTCCCCCAAAGCCACCATCACAGGGAACAAATATTCTGGTTTAAAAAAAACAAGGAGCTGGTGCTTGGGTTTGTAATTGAACTTGAAGGTCAACTGAGAGTCCCCCAATACATTTGTATAATCAAGTTTGCGGTGAAATAAGCAAAATCTAACATTTCAACAGAGGTAAAAGCAAACATTGAAAAGTAGCAAAGTAGAATGTACTGTTCAAAACAACATATCAGTAACATAAAAGAAGTATCACCGTAATGAAATTAGTTGGACCATGCACAACAATAATGGCTATCATTTAAGGCGATTTCATCAAAAGTACCTTTATTTGATACATCCCGAGAAGTTTTGCTAGGGGTGCAAAAACCTGCAGCGTCTCCATGGCGATAGCATACTGGAAAAGGCAGTGCTTACAATAAGATGGCACTGAGTTACAGTGAGATCTTATACCAATGAAAATAAGAACATACCTGCTTGTGCTGAGGCATATGTGTAAGAGTACGCATGTTATGCAACCTGTCTGCCAGTTTCACAATGATTACACGAACCTGCGGAAAATTATTATTTCATTTTAATGGGAAACTAGACTTCAAAATGCTGCCGCTGAAACATTCTATATGGGATAAATACCTCTTCTGTCATTGCAAGAAACATCTGTCTTAAGTCTTCAGCTTTGACATCTTGTTTTGAACTACCCTCATTTTTGCATTGAAGTTTCCCTAGCTTAGACACCTGTATTTGTGATTAAATAGGTTTATGATTGCAGTGAAAATATATTAAGATCATATAAGTTCTACAGTTAGTAGTACAATAGAAAATGTGAACAGGTGAGATGAAAAGTATACCTTTGTTTCCCCTTCAACAATACGACTTACTGTTGCCCCAAACTCATTTTGGATTGTTTCAAAAGTAACCATGTCAGTATCTTCAACAGTGTCATGCAATAAACCAGCAGCGATTGATTCCCAGTCAAGTTCCTAGTTATGTCCATAGAGTAGAGCACAGCCTGACTTCATTATGTTCATACTAGGATACTTGAGAAAAATATGCCATTACAGGTTCAATGATATACTAATACTCACGTGCTCCCCAAGAATACGAGCAACTTCAACAGGATGAATGATGAAAGGTTCCCCACTCCGGCGTTTCTGCCCATTATGTGCTTCATATGCTAACTGCATTAGACAATAAACTATCATGACACGGACTCTTGATGCATTCTCGGAGGAATCAGCCAGAATATTATTCAGAAGCACATGGAAGAGCAATATCAGATGTATTACCTCTAAAGCGTCATGTACGAAGTTCAACTCTTCAGGTTGAAGGTACGAGATAGCTGGTCTGAGACTCTGTTATGTAACAGCATTAATAGTTAACATGCAATAAAAAAATTCAACCTTGCCTCGAACAAAAACAAATATTTAGTTGCATTTCAGGAGGGATCCTTGAACATTAAATATGCCAAACCAAGAATAACAACAACCGTGCTACCAAGTCAGTGTTTACCTTGGATGCTTTCACGTTTCTAAAAATATGAAGAAAAATGTTGCTTATTTTTTTCATTATTGTAATGTAAAATGTGTCAACAAGATTAAGGAAGTGCATGTGGTGTTACAGTAGTAAGGCACCAAAAGGCTATTTGATTTTATTGTATATGGTCGGAGCCTAGTAGGACTGCTTAGGTAGCTGGAACATAGGGTCCCTGACAGCTAAGTTACGGGAGCTAGTTGACACAATGGTGAAGAGAGGTATTGATATCCTATGCGCCCAAGAAACCAAATGGAAGGGACAGAAGGCGAAGGAAGTGGAGGATACCGGCTTCAAGTTGTGGTACACGAGGACAGCTACCAATAGAAATGAAGTAGGCATCTTGATCAACAACAGCCTCAAGTATGGACTGGTAGACGTCAAGAGGCAAGGGGACCAAATTATCATGGTCAAGCTGGTAGTCGGGGACTTAGTTCTCAATGTTATCAACACGTATGCCTCATAGGTAGGCCACAGTGAGAGCACCAAGAGGGAGTTCTGGGAAGACCTGGAGGACATGGTTAGTAGTGTACCTATTGGCGAGAAGCTCTTCATAGGAGGAGACCTCAATGGCCACATAGGTACATCTAAGACAGGTTTTGAAGGATGGGCGCCTTGGCTATGGCATCAGGAATCAAGAAGGAGAAGATGTCTTGAGCTTCGCTCTAGCCTACGACATGATCGTAGCTAACACCCTCTTTGAAAAGAGAGAATCCCATCTAGTGACTTCTAGTAGTGGTCAACACTCAAGCCAGATTGATTTCGTCCTCTCGAGAAGAGAAGACAGGCGTGCTTGCCTAGATTGTAAGGTGATACCAGAAGAGAGTGGTGTCCCTCAACATAAGCTTGTGGTGGCTGACTTCCGCTTTTGGATTCGTGCCAAGCGGGATAAGCGCGCCAAAGTCGCTAGAATGAAGTGGTGGAAGCTCAAGGGGGAGGCAGCCCAGGCTTTCAAGGAGAGGGTTATAAAAGAGTGCCCTTGGGAGGAAGGAGGTGATGCAAACAATATGTGGATGAAGATGGCAACTTGCATTCGTAAGGTGGCTTCGAGGAGTTTGGTGTGACCAGGGTAAGTAGAAGCTAAAGATACATGGTGATGGAACGACGATGTCTAGAAGGCTATTAAGGAGAAGAAAGATTGTTTCAGACACCTACACCACCTACACCTAGATAGGAGTGTAGATAACATAGAGAAGTACAAAGTGGCAAAGAAGGCTGCAAAGCGAGTTGTGGGTGAAGCAAGGAGTCTGGCATTTGAGGACCTCTACCATCGCTTAGACACGAAGGAAGGCAAAAGGGACATCTATAAGGTGGCCAAGATTAGAGAGAGGATCCGTTTCGAAAAAAAAGATTAGAGAGAGGAAGACGAGGGATGTCAATCAAGTCAAATGCATCAAGATCAGATCCTGGTGAAGGACAAGGAGATCAAGCATAGATGGTGTTAGCACTTCAACAAGTTGCTCAATGGAGAGAATGAGAGCTCTACCACTGAGCTGGATGACTCCTTTGATGATACCAGCAAGCGTTTTGTGCGTCGAATCCAGGAATCTAAGATCAGGGAGGCTTTAAAGGAGGCAAGGCGATGGGCCCTGATTGTATCCCCATTCATGTGTGGAGAGGCCTCGGAGACATAACGATAGGATGGGCAACTAAGCTTTTCAACATCATTTTTCAAGTAAACAAGAATGGATACGAAGTATATTAGTACCAATCTTCAAGAAGACAAGAACAATGAAGAAGTTGTACTAATTACCATGGAATTAAGCTGACGACCAAACAATGAAGCTACGAGAGAGTCATTGAGCACCGCTTAAGAGGAATGACAAGCGTGACCAAAAATCAGTTTGGTTTCATGCCTTGGAGGTCAACCATGGAAGCCATTTTCTTGGTACGACAACTTATGGAGAGATAAAAGGAGAAAAAGAAGGACCTACATATGGTGTTCATTGACTTGGAGAAGGCCTACAACAAGATACCACGGAATGTAATGAGGTGGGCGTGGGCCCTGGAGAAACACAAAGTCCCAACAAAGTACATTACCCTCGTCAAGGACATGTATGATAATGTTGTGACAAGTGTTCAAACAAGTGATGGCGACAGTGATGAGTGATGACTTCCCGATTAAAATAGGACCGCACCAAGGGTCAGCTTTGAGCCCTTATCATTTTGCCTTGGTGATGGATGAGGTCACAAGGGATATATAAGGAGATATCCCATGGTGTATGCTCTTTTAGGATGATGTGGCGCTAGTCAACGATAGTCAAACAAGGGTTAATAGAAAGTTTGAGCTATGGAGACAAACTTTGGAATCGAAAGGTTTTAAGCTTAGTAGAACTAATTGAGTAAATGAGGTTCGGTTTCGGTACTACTAGGCACGAGGAGAAGGATAGCCTTGATGGGCAAGTGGTACCTCAGAAAGAGACCTTTCAATATTTGGGGTCAATGTTGCAGAAGGATGGTGATATCGATGAAGATGTGAGCCATCGAATCAAAGCCGAATGGATGAAGTGGCTCCAAACTTCTGGCGTTCTCTATAACAAGAGAGTGCCACAAAAGCTAAAAGGCAGGTTCTATAGGAAGGCAATTCGACCCTCAGTGTTGTATGGCGCTAAGTGTTGGCCGACTAAAAGGCGACATGTTCAACAGTTGGGTGTAGCGGAAATGCTCATGTTAAGACGGATGTGTGGCCACACAAGGAAGAATCGGGTCCGGAATGATGATATACATGATAGAGTTGGGGTCTGATTGAAGCGAAACTTGTCGAACATTGTCCGAAATGGTTTGGGCGTACACAGGGCAGGCTCCTAAAGTTCCGGTGCATGGCGGACAGTTAAAGCATGCTGATAATGTCAAGAGAGGTCAGGGTAGACCAAACTTAACATGGGAGGAGTCCATAAAGAGAGATCTGAAGGGAGTGGAATATCACCAAAGAACTAGCCATGGACAGGGTGCGTGGAAGTTAGCTATCCACGTGCCAGAACCATGAGTTAGTTTCGAGATCTTATGGGTTTCAGCTCTAGCCTACCCCAACTTGTTTGGGACTAAAGGCTTTGTTGTTGCTGCTGTTGTATAGGCTGGGATACTTGCGAAACAACAAGAGAAATGACAACAAACATTATATTCATTAACATACTATCATGAAATGGTCATAAAGCTAGTGAGCAAATAAAATGTTGATAGAGCAAAGCAATTAACCATAATCTTAAGCTGGTTTTAGAATAAGAGGCATGTGAACATGACTAGTACAAACTAATACACCAAAAATGAGCAAAGAGTGTTGAGCTTTTTGGTTTGTTAGCACACCTCCCACAACGTTTCTGGAGAAACAAGGTCAAACGGTCCTGACGAATAGCAGGAAACCCTCCACATTGATTTCACAGGAGTTGACCAATATCTGTTTTTTTTTCCGAGGAAACAAAACTAGCTGATGAACCATGGCCCAACATTCCTTTGTTGATGTCTTCTGCCCAGGTGATGTGCAGTAACTGGAAATAAAAGGCGATAACTATTAAGGAAAGAATCATTATAATATTTCAAATTTAACCAATGCGCACAGTGACCAACTATCGGTATGAGAAGTCAGATACTCGCAAAATTAACTACTTCAGTATTAGTATCAGCACCATTGGATGTCAGCCAGTGTCTAGATGCTTTGTCTTTAGTTTATGGTAGCTAAGAAGTAAGAACATGCTCTTCTGGATAGACATGTGCCTTAGATTTTGCTGTTGTTGGGTGATCTCGATGTATGAACCTTTCCACTCGTTCAGATTATCTTGAATTTTAACTCTTTCACTGCGGTCTAAATGAAACAAGAGATTAGCCTGATTGCTCTAAGGAATAACAATTCCTCCGTCTGCTACCAATCTGTTTCTCACTTTAGAATATGCGAGATCAAACTTCTAAAATTCCACACCTAAAATACACAAAAGTACTCGGTCTGACAACACAAAAGCTAATTAGTACTCCCTCTGTCCCAAAATTCTTGTCTTAGATTTGTCTAGATACGGATGTATCTAATACTAAAACGTGACTGATACATCCGTATTTAGACAAATCTAAGACAAGAATTTTGGGACGGAGGGAGTATATTTCAAGCAAATTTAGTTCCATAATGTTATCATATAAACACCATGAATATGTTATGTTAAAGTCAGTAGTCAAAAGATGAGAATCTGACGTGTGTCAATTTCTGAAAAGATGTCCACTTGCAATAGAATGGACACTCTTATCTTGTGAACAAGATGGGAGAGCTAAGAAAATAATAGTGGGGTGGCAGGCATTAAGCCTGTATGAGTACATACAATCTGTATGCCAATGGTGGACAATCCAAAGGGCATAGTGCATACAAGAGATTACAGGTTGTGAAATTGACAAGGTGATTACAGAACACATATTTCCATAGCGCAAGTCATTTTGAATACATTAGCAGCAATTGATCCTAAATGAGTTTGCTGATGGAGACTAGATGTACATGATAATGGAACACATAAGGAAATAACCTGTCATACAAATGGGATTTAATTTTTTTCCCTTGAGACAAGGTACTTCACAATGGCCCTTGACCCAAAGGCTAGAGGTATCAACCTTGGTTTTGATATTTCGGATCAGTAATTTCACTAATTCCACCAAAATGGGGTAAACCACTAATATCCATTGCCACTCGATTATTAAAAACCTAAAGTAGCAGAGATACCGAATTATTATCAACAGCACAGCTATATAGCAGAATCTCTAACGAGTAGGAGCAACACACCGTGTTGTTGTTACTCTGCCGTGGGCGACCTCGCCGCCTCCCGCCGCCTACGGCTTCAGCGTGGCTACAGGAGGAGCACTGCGTGGTGCTGGCAAGCGCGCCGGTGAGCGCGCGTGGAGCGTTCCAGGCGCAGGAGAGCACGCTGCATTCGTAGGGCCTCCCAGCTCCTCCGCCCCCCTTCCACAAGGCCCTGCACGAGCTCGCGCACTCCAGCGACGACGCTACACGACATGAACAAAACAAAAATCAGGCTCCAAAAGCAGAATTTCTCCCCCAAAAAACCTAGGCGGGGCAAGAGGAGAGGCTTAACCGAATTGCAGGTTTAACGAGGAGAGAGCCTACCAGACAGAGCGGCCGTCGGGGGTTGCATGGCGCGGCGGCGGCCAGTCTCATCGGCGGCGCCGCGGCCGGCGAAAGGGGGCCCTCTTCGTGGACCCGGGCTCCGGCAGGGCGCGAATTGGGCGAAACTCGGCGAGCGGTGGAGATCGAGAGGGGGTTTGCCGGTGGGGAGGAGGAGGAGGGAGGAGGCGAGACGGGGAAGAAGAAGGGATAACAGGGGACGGAGGCCACACAAAGGCCGCGGCCGTGGTGAAGTAAAATAGGGCTGTCTGTGCGAGAGGGCTGGGTTGGAGGCTGGAGCTTTACCTCTGCCAGTCTCAGATTCTACTTTCGATTTCCCTATGATTTCTTTTCTATTTTGTTCTTGGGGGTTTCTGATGATTTTTTCTGGTTTCGCGGCAGGAATGGCGTGGATCACTGGATCGTAATGCTTCCCTCTCCACTAGTAAGTGCTCGTGGCCTCGACTTTCCGCTCCTCTTGGTATAAAAAGGTGATTCTGGTTGTGCGCAAGGAATTCATCGGAGTTCTCTTTCGTGCGTGTTATAGTCGTGAACATTGATGGCGGGCAGAGTGATGAAGTGCGTGTAGTGCACGTCTAGCTCGTGAGTGCTGTGGTATTTTGGGCATGTACAATGCATAGCCTTAAGGTGATGCCTCGCATGCCATATAGGATCGGATATGACGTAAAGTAGGTTCGGATAGGGAAGCGGGATCCTCTCCAGGAGGCGGGTGCTTGAAAAGAAAAAGTGTGGTCCGGTGACAAAAGTTGAAGAGGTTGAAGTGAAAAGTAGAGATGCATGTGTACTAGAGTCTTTATTTTTTATTTCTTAATGAGGTCCACTAGTGGTAGCTTGCATTGGGAAGAAAAAATAAATGTAGATGCCTCAAATTACTTTTTGTCATGAGGCATATGTATCCATATGCCACCATTGTACATGCCCTTATGCGTGCATATATGTTATTTTTATTTGTCTCAACTTCTTCTAACATGTAGAGATATGTTAGTAAAAAGGTATGGCGAAATATTTGGGATGATGATCCCTGCGACAATTGTTTGTATTCATATGCATTTTGGGAGAAAGGATTTGCAGCACGAGGCGAGGAACCCAGACTATGGGCCATCTGATTGCTTCGCAATTCGGAAATTGGATTGGTTTTTGCATGTGCTTTAACCCTTAATTATTTTATTAGATGGGGTCCATACATGGCAACTTTTTTATAGTGTTACCCATCCCACCCCGCATATTTTTTTGGGAAAACTATAAAAACTTGATAAAACAAATGATAAGTTTAACAAGTTTCAAATACTAAAATTTAAAACATACACCCTAAACCCTGAAACCTTATAAAAGGACATTGGTAGAACTTGATGAAACTTGGTAAAAAGATATAATAGATTCATAGTGAAGTGTTTAAAAACATATCCAAAAGTGGTATTCTTTCAAAGCCCTCGTCACAAAGAATACGAAGATGCAAATGCACAAAATAAACTTTTGGTTCAAAAGATATAACAGATTCATATTTGAAAGTTAAAAGAAGAAAGCATGAGATGTGAGATGCGTGGAGCTGCCAAAAGCTACGAAAAGATGTCATGCATGAACCCATGTACATCAGATAAGGACTAATCACATAATCGAGTTTATGAATCATGCACTATTAGGAAATACCTTATAGGTAGATGCTTAGCGGTAGCGATGGGTAAGTGCCCCACGTTGTTGTTAAGTAGCAGTAGCGAGGGCATGCACCCCGCGCTACAGGTACAAGGTAGTAGTAGTGCGGGTTGGCACAAGCCGCGCTACTGCTAAGGGGGCCCAAGGTGCACCAGGAGCCCTAGTAGTAGCGTTGGCTATATGCCCCGCGCTACAACTAACCTAGTAGCTATAGCACGGGTCATATAGCACGCGCTGCAACTACCCTTACAAGGGGCCAGCTAGTGGCCCCCATTTAGCAGTAGCGCTGGTTATAAGGCCCTAAAAGCCAAAGCTCTAAGCCCTAAACCCTCAAACCCTAAAAAAGGATCTTCATAAAACTTGATGAAACTTGATAAAAACTTAATATATGACTATTAATAGTTGATATCTGGTGAAGTTTTTAAAAAGGTATTCAAAAGTGGTATTCTTTCACAGCCCTCGGCGCAAAGAATACGAATATGCAAACGCATAAAATAGACTTTTGGGTCAAAACATATAATGGGTTCATATTTGAAAGTTAAAAGAAAAAAGCATGAGAGGTGAGATGTGTGGATCTGCCAAAAGCTACGAAAAGATGCCATGCATGAACCCATGTACATCAGATAAGGACTAATCACATAAACGAGTTTATGAATCGTGAAGCACTCGTATGGGCACCAAGTTGTGTGCTCCCACACCTAGGTGCCCATGCAGATTTCTCGTATTGGGAGCAAAGACCGACGATGGGCAATGGTCGGTATCCACATTTGAATGTAACCTTTTTGTGTAGTACATTACAATGTGCGCACACGTCTACCATGTGTTACGGGTTTGATCTAGATCTCGGGAGGGAGAAGGTAGTTGGCAGAGAGAAAAGGGAAGGATAGGGTGTTGAGGAAGGAGGAGATCAGCTTCTCTCTTCCGAATTGTCTGTGTACAATAATTCTTGATGCCTCACATGAGTCGTGGCTCCTCCCTTAACTCACTCACACTCGGCACACAGGCCAACCATGATACACCACACACGGCTGAGTCCTAGCTGTCGGCAACTCTCTCCGTCCTAGCTGCTCGCTCTCTCTGTTGGATGGGCCAGCCTTCTCCTAGTCCTTGTCGTTGCCATGGGCCGCCTTGTCGGTCGTGACATTCTGCCCTCCTTGAGGACCGTCTTGCCCCCAAGGCAGTGTTGATGGAAACTATCGTTACATCTTGTCGGGTTCCTCCCATGTCGACAGGGCCGGACCTGAAATTTCGGGGGGCCGAGGCAAAAATATATCGTCAAACACCATGAGTGTCAGCCCTAGGGCTGCCTCCCCTCCCCCTCCACCTATATATATTAGAGGAGGGAGAGGGGAAACAGACACCATGATTCTCTAGCCATGTGCGGCGCCCCGCTCCCTCTAGTTCAACCTCGATCATATTTTCATAGTGCTCGGCGAAGCCCTGCGGAGATAGTTGCATCACCACCGTCACCATGCCGTCTTACTGCGGGAACTCATCTACTACTTCACCCATCTTGGTGGATCAAGAAGGCGAGGACGTCGTCGAGCTGAACGTGTGCTGAACGTGGAGGTGCCGTACGTTTGGTACTTGATCGGGCGGGTCATGAAGGTGTACGACTACATCAATCGCGTTGATAAATGCTTCCGCTTTATAGTCTACGAGGGTACGTAGACATACTCTCCCCTCTCGTAGATATGCATCACCATGGATAGATCTTGCGTGTGCATAGAATTTTTTTTGTTTTCCATGCAATGTTCCCCAACAGTGGCATCTGAGCTAGGTCTATGCTTAGATGATATGCACGAGTAGAACACAAAGGAGTTGTGGGAGGTGATGGTCATACTGCTTACCACCAACGTCTTATTTTGATTCGGCGATATTGTGAGATGAAGCGGCCCGAACCAACCTTACATGTCCCGCACATGAGGCCGGTTCCACCGACTGAAATGCAACTTGTTTTGCATAAAGGTGGCTGGCAGGTCTCTGTTTCTCCTACTTTAGTTGAATCGAATTTGACTACGGCCACTCCTTGAAGAAGGTTAAAACAGCAAACTTGATAATCATTGTTGTGGTTTTTTCATATTTAAGAACAATTATTGCTAGAAGCCCGTAGCAGCCACGTAAAACTTGCAACAACAAAATAGAGGACGTCTAACTTGTTTTTGCAGGGCATGTTGTGATGTGATATGGTCAAGACGTGATGTGATATACGTTGTTGTATAAGATGATCATGTTTTGTAATATCGACAACCGGCAGGAGCCTTAGGGTTGTCTCTTAGTTATTGTATGAAATGCAAGCACCATGTAATTGCTTTACTTTATTGATATGCATTAGCAATAGTTATAGAAGCAATAGTTGGCGAGACGACCCTGACGCAATGATGGAGATCAAGGTGTCAAGCTGGTGACAATGGAGATCATGACGATGCTTTGGAGATGGAGATCAAAAGCACAAGATGATGATGGCCATATCATGTCACATGTTTTGATTGCATGTGATGTTTATCCTTTATGCATCTTCTTTTGCTTAGAACGGCGGTAGCATTATAAGATGATCCCTTCACTAAATTTTAAGATAAAAGTGTTGTCCCTGAGTATGCATCGTTGCCATAGTTCGTCGTTTCGAAGCACCTCATGATGATCGGGTGTGATAGACTCTACGTTCACATACAAAGGGTGTAAGACAGTTTTGCACATGCAGAATACTTGGGTAAACTTGACGAGCCTAGCATGTACAGACATGGTCTCGGAATACTAGAGACCGAAAGGTTGAACATGAGTCATATAGTAGATATGATCAACACAGAGATGTTCACCATTGATGACTACCCCATCTCACGTGATGATTGGACATGGGTTAGTTGATTTGGATCATGTATCATTTAGATAACTTGAGGGATGTTAATTTAAGTGGGAGTTCATTAGTAATTTGATTAATTGAACTTAATTTGTCATGAGTTTAGTGTTAATAGTTTTTTCATATCTATGTGTAGATCAATAGCTCGTGATATAGCTCCCCTATTTTTGATATGTTCCTAGTGAAAACCAAGTTGAAAGATGATGGTAGCAATAGGGCCTATTTGGATAAAGACCTAGACATTGTGCCTGGGCAAATCGGGTGCCTAGAGGTAGCCTGAGATGATGTTTTTTTTGCCTGGCCAGGCTGGCCTGGCGCACCTATGTTTGGTTCATGTCCTCGTAGGTTGCTGTGTATTAAGTACTTCACAAAAATTTTAAATACCAGACCGTACTACTGATACTTCTTGAGCTTGTGTTGGTTTTTCCCTTGAAGAGGAAAGGGTGATGCAGCACAGTAGAGATAAGTATTTCCCTCAGTTAAGAACCAAGGTATCAGTCAAGTAGGAGAAAACACGCAAATCACCAATAGATGTACCTGCACAAACAATCAAACACTTGCACCTAACGCGATAAAGGGGTTGTCAATCCCTTCACGGTCACTTGTAAAGGTGGGATATAATAGAGATAGATAGAACTAAACAAAAGTTAAAATATTTTTGGGTTTTTTGGTTTATAGATCTGAAAAGAAAAGATTGCAAAATAATAAATCGGAAACTAATATGATGGAAAATAGACCCGGGGCCATAGGTTTCACTAAAGGCTTCTCTCATGAAGGCAAATAATACAGTGGATGAACAAATTACTGTCGAGCAACTGATAGTAAAGCGCAAAGTTATGACGATATCCAAGGCAATGATTATGTAATATAGGCATCACGTCCGTGTCAAGTAGACTGACTCCTGCCTGCAACTACTACTATTACTCCACACATCGACCGCTATCCAACATGCATCTAGAGTATTAAGTTCATAAAGAACGAAGTAAAGCCTTAAGTAAGATGACATGATTTAGAGGAATAAACTCAAGAAATATGATGTAAACCCCATCTTTTTACCCTCAATGGAAAGAATTCAATACGTGTATCGCTATCCCTACTTTGTCAGTGGGTGAAATCATGCAAGATTGAACCCAAAGCTAAGCACCTCTCCCATTGCAAGAAAAACCAACCTAGTTGGCCAAACCAAATCGTTAGTTCGAAGAGAAATACAAAGATATCAAATCATGCATATAAGAATTTAGAGAAGATTCAAATAATATTCATAGATAAGCTGATCATAAATCCACAATTCATCGGATCTCGACAAACACACCGCAAAAGAAGACTACATCAGATAGATCTCTAAGAACATCAAGGAGAACATGGTATTGAGAATCAAAGAGAGAGAAGAAGCCATCTAGCTACTAGCTATGGACCCGTAGGTCTGAGGTAAACTACTCACGCTTCATCGGAAGGGAAATAGAGTTGATGTAGATGCCCTCCGTGATCGAATCGCCCTCCGGCAGGATGCCGGAAAAGGCCCCAAGATGGGTATCGTGGCTTAACACGGCAGATGCCCTAGAAAAAGGACTTAGGTGTGGAGCCATCGCAACTAGGTTAGCTTGAAAGGGTTAAACAGGACAAAGGACACAGAGAGTTTACCCAAGTTCGGCCCCTCTCAACGAGGTAAAAGCCTACTCCTGCTTTAGGTTGTATTGCTTGGGCTTCGATTACCAGGGAGTGAATATGCTTGAACTAGTTCTTGATTGATTGTTACCTAAGTTAACCCGCCGTCGGGTCACCCCTTTATATACAGGTTGATGCCCGACGGCTTACAAAGTTCCGGCCGGCTCACACAAACGTGACCGACTCAGTTTCTTCTAAGCTTGCCTTACAGTATAAGTTAAACATATGGCGCCTCGTCCCTTTGGGCCTCAAGTCGCCTCTGGGTCTTGGGCCTTCAACAAGCTTGCTTCATGAACCACCATCTTCATATCTTCTTGGGCCTTACCAGGCTTCTTCATCTCAAAGCCGACAGTGGCGTGACCCGGCCCCTCCTGGGCGGGTCATATCCAATAGTTATATCCCCAACATTAGGCCCCAGGTTGATTTGAACTTGTTCACATCAATCTTTACTTGACTTAGCAGAATCTTCCATCATCAATTCTTCATCAATTCATTATAACCCGCCATGGCGTCACATCTCAGAATTGTGTTAACCCGCCATGACGTCCTTTCGCATTAACTTCGCATGAAGCCCTGGACATCTCAACAGATCTTTATCTTAATGGACGTCCCAAAAATCGAGGCGTCCATATAGCCACATAACCATTTTTCGGCCTCCTCGTTTCCCGCGCATGCCATCTATCCACTTCCTTATAAATAGGGACAGGGGTCCTTCTTTTCACTTTCTACCCTTGCCTCCTCGTCTTCATCTTCCTCCTCGCAACGCCTCTGCAGACCCGAGCTCCACCGCCGCCATGTTCCTCCAACTTCACCAACTTCGGCTGCTGCATTGACCTGAATGGACCAGAGAGACGCGGTGCACTTCCGCTGCTCATCAGCATCAACGGGTACTCATTTTGCTTCACCTCAGATCTGCACTTAGGGTTTGCTCAGTTCATCGGAGTTCTTCGTCGTTCTTCCTTTTCTCTTTAGATCACGTAGTTGGCTCTGAACACAATACCGAAGCTATGCGGTTTTTAGCATCGGTTTCCAATCATAGAAAATATCCCCTTTGTATAAGATCTCTGAGCATATGCTGTCACCACCTTAGGTTTAGAATTTATTTGCTTTTTGAATTGTTGTAGATCCAAAATCATAGCACCAATCTGTGGAACCTGTTTGTCCGTTACTTAGCAAAAATTCACTCATAGATCTGTCATACTGAAAATGTGTAGACGGCTTATACGATAAGCCGTAACCCGCCATATAGCATTAGTCCCCTTTTTAAGCCGTCACCATTTGCTCAGAACCTGTATAACCTAGCATCATCTCCGGTTTAACCATGACAAAGTTTATAGCACATACCCTCTGCCTATGAATTGGCTTTGCATAACGCACTTACTTGTTGATCACTGGACGGCTTAAGAACATAACTTTAACCCGGCAATATTTTTCTTTCTAGGCTCCCACCAATAAAATGACCAAAACTGTTACCTCGTGCAACTGGGTTGCCTCCTGGGTTATCAAACAAACACTGAACGAGCATGTCCAAGTAGGCGCCAAGCTGCAAAGGACGTCATCCATTGGAGGGCCCCAGGAACAGAAACCACTCCTGGCCCCCAAAGAATGCGAAGTCATTGTATTTACTGACCATATGCTCCGGGGGTTTACCCCACTCGGCTCAAAATTCTTTCGTGATGTGCTGCATTTTTTCAAACTCCATCCTCAAGACATCGGGCCCAATTCCATTTCAAACATCTGCATTTTTCAAGTGTTTTGCGAAGTGTACCTTCAACAGGAGCCCACTGTAGAACTGTTCAGAGAATTTTATTACTTAAACCGGTAGACCGAGTTCACATATGGGCCCAACCTAGAATTAGGTGGGATTTCAATTCAGAGGCGGAAAGAAGCCACTTTTCCTGCCGCCTCACTTCCCAGTCATCCTAGGGACTGGAACCAGACTTGGTTTTACTGCCAAGACACATCTCTAGAAGGCGAGAATCCCCTGTCGGGTTATCGTGAAAATCAGCTTAGCAACAGACACCCTCTCCCAGAACGGATCAACACGGAATAATAGGCCAAGTATATGCCCATTTTCTCAAAGATCGGGACCTTAATGGCTAATGGTTTGACTGGGATTGACTTAGTTCGATGCTGGGTTGCATGGAGAATTTTTCCCTTAAGCCGTCGGCCTGGCTTAATGTGTGAGTACACTTGCGATATCAAAGATCCCCAATGCCACTGCCAAATAGAACTGGATGATGATGACATCAATAGTATGACCAAAACACTGCTTAACGAGAGCTTGGAAGATTTCAGTAAGACGGGCTTAAATCCTTTCTGCACCCTCAACAAGCTGCCAGCTGTAAGTATTTTCAAACAACTTTCACTAACTCATCATTTGTCCATTATTACTTGAACTTCTGCTGGCTGATTCCCCCTTCTAGAGCAAGAAACTTCAGGATAAGCCGACCAAAAAGGTCAGGACCAAGAACAAAGCTCCAAAAAGCCCACCAAGAAGAAAACGAACACCACAACAAGTCGGAGGTAGAACTTGAATCCCTTGGCTCTTTCTTTATACACCTTATTGACGCTAAAAACTCTCAGGATGATGCGGAAAGAAGTCAGGCAAATGCTGAAGAGGTAACTATCCTTTCCTCCGACCCAGAACCTCTGACAAGACAGAAAGTTCGTTAAGCGAGCCAGAAAGTAAGGTTTTCTCACCCTTTAGCTTACTTGCATCCCAACTTTATTTTGAAGAAACAAGAGCATGAAGCTCGCCGCACAACCCGGAATAGTGGTAGTGGGATTCTCTCCTCCGGTTTACCCAACACACCAACTCCTCGCAAGCGCCGAGCATAGGTTTCACAGACTTCTGACTTAGGTTTTCCAAAGGTTGGCCTTATTCGACAACCCCTTAACCCTTCTGATTCAAACTATCAGGGAACTTCTCATTCTTCTTCCGGTGACTCAATTGGAACTCAGGTCCCTCTTTTCAAGACTGTACCTGGGTGAGAACATTAAACTTGCTTGCTTTAACACTTTACTCAATTGATATACTAATCCCATCATGTGTCTTATTTTTAGTGCTATAGCCAAGCCAAGCAAGAAGTTGAAGGTGAATAAACCGGCTGAAGATCCCAAGGTTGTTCACCCGGAGAATCAGACGATATCTGAATCTTTGCATCAAGCCTCTGAAGCAGCCCTTGATGATCCACCACCAGAAGAGCACCATGTCACCATGGACTCCATGGATGTTAATCCGGCTCCTTCTAAGACGCCCAGTCCCACTCAGCCGGCTCAAGAAACTGAAGATGCAATAGTTACTGGGGCGGCTTACACAGCACCAGGCAATCCACCGTCTTATCCAAGCACGACACCAAAGAAGAATTCTCAGTTGCTGACAAAGGCAAGTGGAAATTGGACCTGGAGAGCTATGCTCAATTCAATGCCCATGAGATTCACACAGGTTATCTGAACCACCTTCACAGCAGCCGTGACTTTGAAGCCGTCTTGGTTAACCTCATGAAGGAGCGCTTTGAGGTAAGCACTAACAAAACCTTCTCATATAAGTACATATCTGCCAGCCGCCAAGTCTGCTGAATATGAAAAACTTGAATATGTTGTAGACTTAAATAGCCTTGTTGGTCTTGTAGACATGTCATAACAATTTGTAACCGATGAATCAAAACGAGTAGTCCCCAAGGGCCGGCCTAAACTGGAAAGATAAGCCAGGACTTCAAATGATAGTGCTCAATTTCACACATGTAGCCCCCAAGGATCGGCTGAAACTGGAAAGTTAAGCCGGGACTTCAAATTGTATTGCTCAATTTCACACATGTAGCCCCCAAGGGCCGGCTTAATTGGCATGGCAAAGCTGAGACTTATCACCATATCTATGAACATAATTCAAATATGTAGCCCCCATGAACTGGCTTTAGTCGTAGAAATTTAGCCGGGTCATCATAGAATTGTCTTCAAAAGAGCAATGTACATTAGCCCCCAAGTGCCAAGTAAAATGCTTGTATTATGCTTGGGACTTCAAATAAGGTGATTAGCATAACCATATATTGCTGCTGACTCGTCTTATCTTGCAGGCTGAATTAAATATGAAAGAATCTCAAGTGGCAGATCTGCGGCAAAACATCCAGTCCAACAATTAGAGACTTCAAAGGCAAAATCGGAGCTAAAAACCACCTTAGAAGAGATCGAAAGGTCGAAAAGGGATTTCAGCGCTGAGAGAACCAGCTGGGACACCAAGAAGGCAACTCTATTGAAAAGAGCAGAAGATGTTGAGGCTACTCTTAAGCCGGTGACTGATGAGTTATCCAACTTAAAGTATCAAATCAATTGCATGACAACCGCCATCTTTGGTAAAAAAATGTTGTATTCCAATCTTTCACCACCAATGTATAACAAACCAGTAGCCGGATTAACAATATCTTTGCTAATACAGGCTCTAGGATCTCCCACTTTGGCTCAGACATGCGCATGAAGCTGAAAGCCGTCTACACTCTTGTGGAGCAATTATACACTGGCGCTCAAAGAGCCATAGCTGTTGTCTCTTACACTAAGCAGCCACCTTCCTTTATCAGAGAAACACTGGACAAGCTGTCAGTCGTACCCCAGAGGGCAGAGGAGATAAAGCGGTCAGTCGCCAGAGCTGGCGCCATCACTGCCCTGAGCCGGGCCAAAGCATGGCAGGCAGAGCTTAACCCAGAGGAGTTAGCTACTGGCTATCCAAGCTTAAAAGAAGACGGGCCTCCCTTCACTGCAGAGGACTTCACCAAAATTGTAAGGGAGATGCGACCTTTTTCAGGCAAGCTAGTTGAGGAATCTGAGCTCTCCAAGTATTAGGCGGCTTATACCGTTCAAAATGAAAAATTGAATGTGTCGGTTTATCCCGTGATGGATGTCGGTGCGACAAACCATGGGTCTATTGCCATGACTGTGCACAGGCACAAGATCAAGATTGAAGCACCGGTCCAAGACGGAGTACAAGAAACCAAGAGATTCAAAGGACCGACGAGCAGATCAGAGGGACCAAGACCAAGCCAGAGAAGCAATATATCATCCAGAAAGAGGCCTCCCTTGCCGGGCATGCGAGCCCGGCAAGGGGCGAGGCCACCCCTAGAAGAATATGATAAAGGCGTCCCGGCAGGGCCTGCCGGGACTTGCTAAGGCCAGATCACCTCACCGACCACTCCACCATGACTCACATCGTCGATCAGTGCAGTGTCAAGCCGCAAAGTGATTAAGTGGCAGCCATTCGCCACATGGCGGCCCCTTTCTACCAAGAAATCCCATAGGTGACACCCGTACTATGACGTGTCAGACGAGCAGGCATGGAGCTGGCAAGACAGCCCAACAAGCCTTGCTGGGTGACCAACGACGTGATGTTAAGCGGCGCATTAAATGCGCCCTGTCAGCCTGTAGATTTAGGTATGATAGCACTATTTTGTATCTTATCAGTGTCTAATGACTGATTTGCCACTGTGGTAACCCCTTAACCTATAAAAGGAGGCCCATGGCAACGATTCGAGGGGTTGGAAAGTGGCGTAACTCGCACCCCCGTACGCGCGTAGTCGATGCCGCCCTGAGGCAACCCTTGCCGGGAAAGTGTATTACGCTCCACCACCAGATTTCCTCCATCAATCCACCAAAGCAGGAGTAGTGTTTTACGCATTGCGGCAGCCCGAACCTGGGTAAAACTGCCCATGTGATCTCTGTCACGCTACCCCATGTTGGTCTGCTCTTTGTGCAACGCGACTCCCCCCTGCCAAACCAACAAGGGGCCATCCTGGTCCCATAGGTGGTTGTGGTTTCCCGCGACATCTTGGGCGCGCCAAGTAGGGGGAACGCTTGCGCGAACTTGAAGGCATGAGCAGCGCATCATCTTCATCACCATCTGCATCTTCGACGACGCCATCAACCATGGCGCCCAAGAAGAAACCAGCTTCTTCGATTCATCCATCCACCTCGAAGGCCCTGCCGCCCGTGGCCTCCAACGTTGCAAGGGGCGCGGAGCCGCGCGAGGACGCGGACACTGTTGGGGATGTGGTCAGAGCAGGCGGCACCACTACCACTTCCCCCGTGGCCGATGCAGGAGCAGGAGGCACCAGAGGAGAGCAGCATCAGCAACACCTCAACGGCCACACTCCGCTTGCCGGGGCACAACTGTAGTGATGGCGCTCGGTCTGAGGCGAACCACCGCCCTCCGACCACCCCTACCATAGGCACGACTGCTGCATGGGCGCTTTTCCCCGGGCGGGTCGTCTGAGCTACTGCGCCCAACGGAGCCGCTGGCCCTTGAGCGCCTCCGCCTCACCACCTTGCCATCTAGGAGGTTGCACCTCAACAGCAGGGGCGCAGTACTGCCGCCGCCGGCTCCGGCAGGAGCCGAGTGATGGCGTGATTGACTTCATCATCGTCTATGCCGAGCACAACCTCGAAGACAATGGCGCGGGCTCAGCTGCTGCTGAGGTTTCTGTCGGTGGCCGAGCAGATGGACGAATGGCATGCTACCATCCAAAGTCTGCTCGGTTTCGCCAAAGTCGAGGGCTCATGACAAGATGGCCCACCATGGCCTCCCAAGCGACGGCGAAGGCCCATGCTGCTGCCCCTACGGAGGGAGCCGTCCCCATGGTGCAGTCCCCACCACCGAAGCCAGCACGAGCACGACCAAATCAAGACCCTGACGACGTCTCGATGGCCTCCTCTGAGCCTCGAGCACGTCCAGGCCAAGGACGAACCCCGGAAGATAGGCGGAGAGGAGGCATGTGCGTCGTCGAGCAGCGCCATGGCGACCTCCTCCGGACCGACGGGTGTGATGGCCCCGACATTGATGAGCCCACGCTCGGTATTGGCGGCCCCTACCTTTCGAGGTTGGCTGCCTTGCCTTCACCTATGAGCTACGGCAAGTATGGTGGCCGTCCGTTTGCACTTTCAAGCCAGAGATACCTGACAAGTACGATGGGAGGCCGAACCCGGCAGAGTTCCTAAGCATCTACACAATCGCTATTCAGGCTGTCGAGGGAAGAGATGATAAGGTGTTCGCCAGCTACTTCCCTTTGTCCCTCAAGTCCAACGTGAGGTCGTGGCTGATGCACCTACCGGAGAACTCTATTTCATCATGGGTAGACCTGTGCCACGAGTTCATCGGTGGCCACATCGGTGGCCACCAGGAGCCGGGCTAACCCAGCGACCTGCAACTTCTCCAACAGAAGGAAGGAGAAACCCTCCATAAGTATTTACAGAGATTCAACAAAGTTCATAGAAATATTCCAAATATCCATCCAGCAGCTGTGATGGCTGCTGCTACGTCTTGAGCTTGCGTTGGTTTTCCTTGAAGAGGAAAGGGTGATACAACAATAGTAGCGTAAGTATTTCCCTGAGTTTTTGAGAACCAAGGTATCAATCCAATAGGAGGCTCCTCAAAAGTCCCACGCACCTACACAAACAAACAAAGAACTCGCAACCAACACAATAAAGGGGTTGTCAATCCCTTCACGGCCACTTGCGAAAGTGAGATCTGATAGAGATAGTATGATAAGATAAATATATTTTTTGTATTTTATAATATAGATGCGAAAAGTAAAGATGCACATAAAAGTAGATTCAAAGCTTATATGATAAAAGATAGACCCGGGGGCCATAGGTTTCAGTAATGGCTTCTCTCAAGATAGCATAAGTATTACGGTGGGTGAACAAATTACTGTCGAGCAATTGATAGAAAAGCGAATAATTATGAGATTATTTAGGCATGATCATGTATATAGGCATCACGGCGCAACAAGTAGACCGACTCCTGCCTGCATCTACTACTATTACTCCACACATCGGCCGACTCCTACCTGCTTCTAGAGTATTAAGTTCATAAAGAACAGAGTAACACATTAAGAAAGATGACATGATGTAGAGGGATAAATTCAAGCAATATGATATAAACCCCATCTTTTTATCCTCGATGGCAACAATACAATACGTGCCTTGCTACCCTTTCTGTCACTGGGTAAGGACACCATAAGATTGAACCCAAAGCTAAGCACTTCCCATGGTAAGAAAGATCAATCTAGTAGGCCAAACCAAACTGATAATTCGAAGAGACTTGCAAAGATAACTCAATCATACATAAAAGAGTTCAGAGAAGATTCAAATATTTCTCATAGATAAACTTGATCATAAACCCACAATTCATCGGATCTCTAAAAACACACCACAAAAATAACTTACATCGAATAGATCTCCACAAGAGAGGGGGAGAACATTGTATTGAGATCCAAAAAGAGAGAAGAAGCCATCTAGCTAATAACTATGGACCCGAAGGTCTGTGGTAAACTACTCACAACTCATCGGAGGGGCTATGGTGTTGATGTAGAAGCCCTCCGTGGTCGATTCCCCCTCCGGTGGAGCGTCGGCGAAGGATCCAAGATGGGATCTCGCGGGTATAGAAGGTTACAGCGGTGGAAATTGTGTTTCGTTGGCTCCCTGGATGTTTTCAGGGTACATAGGTATATATAGGAGGAAGAAGTACATCGGTGGCCGCCTGTGGGGCCCTCCTGTCTCCTGGCCGCCTCGCAAGCTTCTTGACTTGCACCCCAAGTTCTCCGGATCACGTTCGTTCCAAAAATCACGCTCCCGAAGGTTTCATTCCGTTTGGACTCCGTTTGATATTCCTTTTCTTCGAAATACTGAAATAGGCAAAAAAAACAGCAATACGGGCTGGGCCTCCGTTTAGTAGGTTACTCCCAAAAATGATATAAATCTGTAAAATAAAGCCCATAAACATCCAAAAGGGGTAATATAATAGCATGGAACAATAAAAAAATTATAGATACGTTGGAGACGTATCAAGCATCCCCAAGCTTAATTCCTGCTCGTCCTCGAGTAGGTAAATGATAAAAACAGAATTTTTGATGAGGAATGCTACCTAGCATAATTCTCAATGTAATTTTCTTTATTGTGGCATGAATGTTCAGATCCAAATGATTCAAAATAAAAGTTCATATTGATAAGAGAAATAGTAACACTTCAAGCATACTAATCAAAGCAATCATGTCTTCTCAAAATAACATGGCTAAAGAAAGTTCATCCCTATAAAATCATATAGTTAGGCTATGCTTCATTTTTGTAACACAAAGATGTTCCCAAATTCTACACCCCCGATGACAAGCCAGGCAATTGTTTTGTACTTAAATAATCTCAAACTTTTTCAACCTTCACGCAATACATGAGCGTGAGCCATGGATATAGCACTATGGGTGGAATAGAATATGATGACGGGGATTGTGTGGAGAAGACAAAAAAGGAGAAAGTCTCACATTGACGAGGATAATCAACGGGCTATGGAGATGCCCATCAATTGATGTCAACATGAGGAGTAGGGATTGCCATGCAACGGATACACTAGAGCCATAAATGAATGCTCAACAAAAGAAAACTAGTGGGTGTGCATCCAACTTGCTTGCTCACGAAGACCTAGGGCATTTGAGGAAGCCCATCGTAGGAATATACAAGCCAAGTTCTATAATGAAAAATCCCCACTAGTATATGAAAGTGACAACATATGAGACTCACTATATGAAAAACATGGTGCTACTTTGAAGCACAAGATATGAGACTCACTACATGAAGAACAAGGTGCTACTTTGAAGCACAAGTGTGGAAAAAGAGATAGTAACATTGCCCCTTTTTTATTTTTTTATTTTTTCCTTTTTTTTCTTTGGCCTTTCTTTTTTTCTTTTTGGCCTTTCTTTTTGGGCAATGCTCTAATAATGATGATCATCACACTTCCATTGATTACAATATATGAATTACAACTCGAAACTAGAACAAGATATGACTCTATATGAATGCCTCCGGCGGTGTACCGGGATGGTGCAATGAATCAAGAGTGACATGTATGAAAGATTATGCATGGTGGCTTTGCCACAAATACGATGTCAACTACATGATCATGCAATGGCAATATGACAAAAGTAATGTATGTCATGATGATGAACGAAACGGTGGAAAGTTGCATGGCAATATATCTCAGAATGGTTATGGAAATGCCATAATAGGTAGGTATGGTGGCTGTTTTGAGGAAGATATAAGGAGGTTTATGTGTGATAGAGCGTATTGTATCACGGGGTTTGGATGCACCGGCAAAGTTTGCACCAACTCTCGAGGTGAGAAAGGGCAATGCACGGTACCGAAGAGGCTAGCAATGGTGGAAAGGTAAAAGTGCGTATGATCCATGGACTCAACATTAGTCAAAAGAACTCATATAATTATTGCAAAAATTTAGAAGTCATCAAAAATCAAGCACTACGTACATGCTCCTAGAGGGATAGATTGGTAGGAAAAGACCATCGCTCGTCCCCGACCGCCACTCATAAGGATGCACAAGCCAGGTACACTTCATGTTTCAAATTTGTTACACAACTTTAACCGTACGTGCATGCTACGGGACTTGCTAACTTCAACACAAGCATTCTTTAAATTCATAATCACCCAACTAGCATGACTTTAATATCACTACCTCCATATCTCAAAACAATTATCAAGTATCAAATTGATCATAGCATCCAATTCACTTCCTATAATAGTTTTTATTATACCCAACTTGGATGCCTACCATTCTAGGACCAATTTATAACCGTAGCAAATACCATGCTGTTCTGAAATACTCTAAAAATAATATAAGTGAATCATGAGAGGCGAGAAATTTCTACAAAATTAAGCCACCGCCGTGCTCTAAAAGATATAAGTGAAGCACTAGAGCAAAAACTATCAAGCTCAAAAGATATAAGTGAATCACAAAGCATAATCTAGCAAATTCAATCAAGTGGGCTTCTCCCAAAAGGTGTGTACAGCAAGGATGATTGTGGTAAACTAAAAAGCAAAGACTAATATAATACATGACGCTCCAAGCAAAACACATATCATGTGGCGAATAAAAATATAGCTGCAACTAAAGTTACCAATGAACGAAGACGAAAGAGGGGATGCCTTCTCGGGGCATCCCCAAGCTTAGGCTTTTGGCTATCCTTGAATATCTGGGGGTGCCATGGGCATCCCCAAGCTTAGGCTCTTGCCACTCCTTATTCCATAGTCCATCAAAGCTTTACCCAAAACTTGAAAACTTCACAACACAAAACTCAACAGGAAATCTTATAAGCTCCGTTAGTGAAAGAAAACAAAACCACCACATAAGGTACTGTAATGAACTCATTATTTATTTATTTTGGTGTTAAACCTACTGTATTCCAACTTCTCTATGGTTTATAAACTATTTTACTAGCCATAGATGCATCAAAATAAGCAAACAACACATGAAAAACAGAATCTGTCAAAAACAGAATAGTCTGTAGAAATCTGTAACTAACGCAAACTTCTGGAACTCTAAAAATCCTACCAAAATAGGAAGTCCTGGAATTTTTTTTTCTATTGATCAGCATCAAAAAGAATAAACGCAAAATAACGTTTTTGTGATTTAACAAAACTAAATTCGTATGTGCAAAGTTTCTGTTTTTCAGGAGAATCAAATTAACTATCATCATAGGTTATCCTATAAGTTCTACTTGGCACAAACACTAATTAAAACATAAAAACGCATCTAAACCGAAGGTAGATGCAAAATTTATTACTAAACATAAACAAAAACAAAAAACATGAATAAAATTGGGTTGCCTCCCAACTAGCGCTATCGTTTAACGCCCCTAGCTAGGCATAAAAGCGAAGGCAGATCTAAGTAGTGCCATCTTTGGCACTCAATTCATAAGTAGCTCGCATGATAGACTCATAAGGTAATTTGACTTTGTTTCTTGGAAAGTGCTCCATGCCTTTCTTTAATGGAAATTGGAATCTAATATTCCCTTCCTTCATATCAATAATCACGCCAATCGTTCTAACGAAAGGTCTACCAAGAATAATAGGGCAAGAAAGACTGCAATCTATATCAAGAACGATAAAATCTACGGGAACCAAATTTCCATTTGAAACAATGAGAACATCATTGATCCTTCCCATTGGCTTTTTAATGGTGGAATCCGCAAGGTGCAAATTTAAAGAGCAATCACCAAGATCATGGAAACCTAGAATATCACATAAAGTTTTCAGAATCGTGGAAACACTAGCACCCAAATCACACAAAGCAAAACACTCATGATCTTTAATTCTAATCTTTATAGTAGGTTCCCACTCATCATTGAGCTTTCTAGGTATAGAAACTTCCAAATTAAGTTTTTCATCATAAGGTTGCATCAAGGCATCAACGATATGTTTGGTAAAAGCTTTATTTTGACTATAAGCATGATGAGAATTAACAACGGATTGCAACAAGGAAATACAAGTTTCTAAAGAACAATTATAATAATCAAATTCCTTGAAATCCGAGATAGTGGGTTCAATACTATTTAAAGTCATGACCTCTCCAATCCCACTTTTACCAAATTTAGCATCAAGATCTAAAAACTCTGAATTCTTGGGACGCCTTCTAACTAAAGTTCACTCATCTCGAGTTCCATTATTATCAAGATTCATATTGCAAAACAAAGATCTAATAGGAGACACATCAATAACTTTAGGATCCTCATCATTATTTTCATTGAAACTAGAAGAACACGCCTTTACAAAGCAATCTTTCTTAGCACGCAATCTAGCGGTTCTTTCCTTACACTCATCAATGGAAATTCTCATTGCTTTGAGAGACTCATTGATATCATGCTTAGGAGGAGAAGATCTAAGTTTAAGAGAATCAACATCAAGCGAAAGTCTATCAACGTCCTAGGCAAATCATCAACTTTGAGCAATTTTTTTTCAAGCAAGGCATTAAAATTCTTTTGAGAAACCATAAATTCTTTCGCACTATTCTCAAAATCAGAGGGCATCTTATTAAAATTACCATAAGAATTGTTGTAGGAATTTCCATAATTATTAGAGTAATTACTAGGGAACGGTCTAGAATTAAAGTTTCCTCTATAAGCATTGTTTCCAAAACTATTCCTACCAACAAAATTCACATCCATAGATTCATTATTATTATCAATCAAAGTAGAAAAAGGAATATCATTGGGATCAAGAGGAGTATTTTTAGTAGCAAACAACTTCATAAGTTCATCCATCTTTCCACTCAAAACATTGATTTCTTCTATAGCATGCACTTTTTTACTAGAAGATCTTTCGGTGTGCCATTGAGAATAATTAGCCATAATATTATCAAGAAGTTGTGTAGCATCTCCTAACATGATTTCCATAAACGTGCCTCCCGCGGCCGAATCTAAAAGATTTCTAGAAGCAAAGTTCAAACCGGCATAATTTTTTTGTATGATCATCCACAAATTCAAACCATGAGTAGGGCAATTGCGAATCATCAATTTCATTCTTTCCCAAGATTGCGCAACATGCTCATGATCAAGTTGTTTAAAATTCATAATATCATTCCTAAGAGTGATAATCTTAGCGGGAGGAAAATACTTAGAGAAAAAAGCATTTATGCACTTGTTCCAAGAATCAATACTATTTTTAGGCAAAGACGAAAACCAAACTTTAGCACGATCTCTAAGTGAAAACGGAAATAACTTCAATTTAACAATATCATTATCCGTATCTTTCTTCTTTTGCATATCACACAAATCAACAAAGTTGTTTAGATGAGTAGCGGCATCTTCACTAGGAAGGCCGGCGAATTGACCTTTCATAACAAGATTCAGCGAAGCAGTATTGATTTCACAAGACCCAACATCATTAAGAGGAGCAATCGGAGTACTAAGGAAATCATTATTATTGGTATTGGAGAAATCACACAATTTGGTATTATCTTGCGCCATGACAACAAGTAATCCAACACACAAGCAAATAGAAAAAAGGCAAGCAAAAAGAGAAGAGGAGATTGGGAAAGAGAGGGCAAATAAAACGACAAGGGTGAAGTGGGGGAGAGGAAAACGAGAGGCAAATGGCAAATAATGTAAATGCGAGGGAGATGAGTTTGTGATGGGTACTTGGTATGTCTTGACTTGAGCGAAGACCTCCCCGGCAACGGCGCCAGAAATCCTTCTTTCTACGTCTTGAGCTTGCGTTGGTTTTCCTTGAAGAGAAAAGGGTGATACAACAATACTAGCATAAGTATTTCCCTCAATTTTTGAGAACCAAGGTATCAATCCAGTAGGAGGCTCTTCAAAAGTCCCACACACCTACGCAAACAAACAAAGAACTCGCAACCAACGCAATAAAGGGGTTGTCAATCCCTTCACGGCCACTTGCAAAAGTGAGATCTGATAGAGATAGTATGATAAGAAAAATATATTTTTGGTATTTTATAATATAGATGCGAAAAGTAAAGATGCAATAAAAGTAGATTCAAAGCTTATATGATAAAAGATAAACCCAGGGACCATAGATTTCACTAGTGGCTTCTCTCGAGATAGCATAAGTATTACGGTGGGTGAACAAATTACTGTCGAGCAATTGATAGAAAAGCGAATAATTGTGAGATTATCTAGGCATGATCATGTATATAGGCATCACGTCCGCAACAATTAGACCGACTCCTGCTTGCATCTACTACTATTACTCCACACATCGACCGACTCCTGCCTGCTTCTAGAGTATTAAGTTCATAAAGAACAGAGTAACGCATTAAGAAAGATGACATGATGTAGAGGGATAAATTCAAGCAATATGATATAGACCCCATCTTTTTATCCTCGATGGCAACAATACAATATGTGCCTTGCTACCCTTTCTGTCAATGGGTAAGGACACTGCAAGATTGAACCCAAAGCTAAGCACTTCCCATGGCAAGAAAGATCAATCTAGTAGGCCAAACCAAACTGATAATTCGAAAAGACTTGCAAAGATAACTCAATCATACATAAAAGAATTCAGGGAAGATTCAAATATTTCTCATAGATAAACTTGATCATAAACCCACAATTCATCGGATCTCGACAAACACACCGCAAAAAGAATTTACATCGAATAGATCTCCACAAGTGAGGGGGAGAACATTGTATTGAGATCCAAAAAGAGAGAAGAAGCCATCTAGCTAATAACTATGGACCCGAAGGTCTGTGGTAAACTATTCACAACTCATTGGAGGGGCTATGGTGTTGATGTAGAAGCCCTCCATGGTCGATTCCCCCTCTGGCGGAGCGCCGACGAAGGCTCCAAGATGGGATCTCGCATATACAGAAGGTCACGGCGGTGGAAATTGTGTTTCGTTGGCTCCCTGGATGTTTTCGGAGTACGTAGGTATATATAGGAGGAAGAAGTACGTCGGTGGCCGCCTGTGGGGCCCAGGAGATAGGGGCGCGCCCAGAGGGGGTGGGCGCGCCCTCCTGTCTCCTGGCCGCCTCGCAAGCTTCTTGACTTGCACTCCAAGTTCTCCGGATCACGTTCGTTCCAAAAATCACGCCCCTGAAGGTTTCATTCCGTTTGGACTCCGTTTGATATTCCTTTTCTTCGAAACACTGAAATAGGCAAAAAAACAGCAATACGGGCTGGGCCTCCGGTTAGTAGGTTAGTCCCAAAAATGATATAAATGTGTAAAATAAAGCCCATAAACATCCAAAAGGGGTAATATAATAGCATGGAACAATCAAACATTATAGATACGTTGGAGACGTATCAGCTGCCTTCCAGTCCAATGTGCGCAACCGCTAGATTCGTTCTAAGATGAACGTATGGTTGCCCAAGACTGTAATGGAGCTGTACACTCTAGTGGATAAGTGTGCTTGGATGGAGGAGGGAAGGAAGTTGCCCGGAGAGAAAGATTGCATCAATGTTGTTTCGGAGGATGATGATGAGTCCACCAGTCAGAAGAAGGGCAAGAAGCGCAGTAAGAAACGGAGGGACAAGGCAGTGTTAATTGTTGAAGGATCACGCACCCCTAGTACCAGCAAGATTGCCAAGGTTGAGGTCCCCAACAAGGAGGCTGCCGTGTGCGCTGATTGCCGGGAAGCTGCGGCTGCCGAGAAGGCCGAGAAGGGCGATGGGCCGTACTGCAAGATCCATCGGACCAAGGGCCATGACCTTCAAGAATGCTATCAGGTTGAGCAGTTAGTCAAGATACAGAGAGCAGAATATGAGAAGCGCGATAAGGCGAAGGGTCAGAATATTGCTGGCGGTAAGGGCCAAGGCGGTGAAGTGAATCACCACGACAAGCCCTTTCGGAACCAAGGAAAACCCACCAGGGGTCGAGAGAAGGAACCCTGTGATGATGAGAGCGATAGAGGGGATGAAGAGGAAACCAGTGAGCAAGAGTTTTAGAAGGCCACTAAAAATATCCAAGCTTGCTGCACCCCAAGTGAAAAAGGTCCCGGCAGGGCTGGCTGGCGTTGATGGTACTTTCACTATCAGCACCATCCTTGATGACAAATAGGAAAGCACGCTCGTTGCCTTCCTGCGGGCAAATATCGATGTGTTTGCCTGGCAACCATCTGATATCCCCGATGTTCCCAGGGAGGTAATCGAGCACCACCTTGCTGTCTGCCCACACGCTAGACCTATTAAGCAGAAAGTCCAGAAGCAGGCCTTGGAGAGGCAATAGTTTATTGCAGGAGAGATCAAGAATCTTGAGGCAGCTGGTTTGGTCAGAGGAGAGCTACATCCCACTTGGCTAGCAAACCCAGTGGTGGTCCGGAAGGCAATCGGGAAGTGGAGGCTGTGCATTGATTTCACAGACCTCAACAAGGCTTGCCCGAAGGACTAGTTTCCCTTGCCACGTATTGATCAGATTGTGGATTCCACTTCAGGCGGTGATTTTCTCGGATTTCTGGATGCCTATTCTGGATATCACCAGATCTTCATGTCCAAAGAAGATGAGGAGAAGACGTCGTTCATCACTCCATGTGGTACATACTACTTTGTCCACGTGCCATTCAGACTAAAGAGTGTTGGGTCCACCTTTGCAAGGGTAGTCCAGATTGGTTTTGAACCTCAACTACACAGAAACATTGAAGCTTATATGGATGACATTGTGGTCAAAACCAAGGACAAAGCAACTCTTATCAAGGATTTTGAGGAGACATTTGCAAATCTGCGCAAGATCAACTTGAAGATCAAAGATGTGTGTGTTTGGCGTCCCCTCTGGCAAGCTGCTTGGGTACTTTGTGTCCCACAGGGGGCTGGATCGAGGTACTCTGGCATGCAAAAGTTGATTTTTGGTCCCATCACGGCCTCAAGGAAACTGCGCCACTACTTCCAAGCCCATGAGATCATGGTTGTTACTCGTTTCCCGTTGCAATGGATACTCTGAAACCCAGAGGCTACCGACAGAATAGTGGAGTGGGCTTTGGAGTTATCCATCTTTGGTTTGAAGTTTGAAAGCACATCAACTATCCAGAGCAGGCCATTGGCAGAGTTTATTGCAGAATGGATGCCAACGTCTGATGAGGAAGTGACTGAGACAGTTATCCCCGGCAAGGAATCACCCTAGGAATGGATTATGTATTTTGATGGTGCTTTTTCCCGGCAAGGTGCAGGGGCCGACGTGCTTCTTGTCGTCCCCTCCGGGGAGCACTTGAAGTATGTCGTCCAAATGCATTTTGTCTGGGAAGAAGCAACCAACAATACAACAGAGTATGAAGGGCTCCTTGCCGGGCTCAGGATTGCAGTTGAATTGGGAATTAAGAAGCTGATCATTCGAGGAGATTCACAACTGGTGGTGAGACAAGTCCACAAGGATTATCAAAGTCCATTGATGGAGGCATACATCAAGGAAGTGAGAAGATTGGAGGAGCACTTTGACGGATTACAAACAGAGCATGTACCCCACGCGGAAAACAACATAGCTATCATCTGTCAAAGTGTGCTGCACAGAAGCTTCATGTGGAACCAGGAACTTTTGTTCTCCATCTTACTCAGCCCTCCGTATCCCCAGCAACAATGACCCGGAAAAGGAGAAAGTTGGTCACTGGTAAGCCTCTCCTGGTAGAGCTATCCGCTCCCAACGGAGACCCTGCCGTAAAAAACTCCTCGCAGCCTGCCGGACAACCCCCTCTAGTCGGGCCCATGGACCCCGCGTATGAGGCTGGTGCTCCCACAACAGAGGAGGTGCAGTTAGTCCTCATTGCCGAGCCACAGGCTCCCACTTGGGCAAGGCACATTGTCCGCTTCCTCCCAACCGGAGAGCTTCCCATCGACCAAGACAAAGCTGAAAAAGTAGCCCGGAGGGCCAGTATGTATCAGTTTGTCGATGACACTCTATACAGAAGGAGGCCCAACGGTGTGAAATTGAAGTGCGTCTGCCTGGAAGAAGGAAAGGAACTGTTAGCTGAGATACACAAAGCAATGTGCGGCTTCCACATTGGATCAAGGGCATTGGTTGGGAAAGCATTCCGGCAAGGATTCTATTGGCCCACAGCCCTCCAAGATGCGGTCGAGCTAGTCACTAAGTGTGAGGCCTGCTAGTTCCATTCTAATAAAACTGACCTATTCCAAGATGCGGTCGAGTTAGTCACTAAGTGTGAGGCCTGCCAATTCCATTCCAAGAAAACCCACCTACCTGCCCAAGCACTTCAGACAATCCCTCTATCATGGCCATTTTTGGTCTGGGGGCTCGATATCCTCGGCCCCTTCCCTCGAGCAATCAGGGGTTTTGAATTCTTGTTCGTTGCTATCGACAAGTTCACGAAGTGGCTGGAAGTGACTGCCGTGAGAAAGGTGACTGCTCAGTCAGCTATGAAGTTCTTGAAAGATCTGCTGTGTCGTTTTGGAGTTCCGGCAAGGATCATCACTGACAAGATCTCATGCAATACGAGCCGCGCCTTCATGCAATATGTTCATGCCCTCGAATGCAAGATCTCATTCGCCTCTGTGGCACACCCCCGGAGCAATGGACAAGTTGAGAGGGCGAACGCTGAAGTGCTATGCGGGCTCAAGACGAGAACCCTTGATACGCTGCAGAAGCATGGCAGGCGGTGGATCGAGGAGCTGTCGGTGGTTCTCTGGTCCCTCAGAACGACACCAAACCGAGCTACCGGGCAGACTCCCTTCTCCCTGGTCTACGGGGCAGAAGCAGTTATCCCCATGGAACTCATTTACGGGTTGCCTCGAGTGCTTGCCTACGATGAAATCATGCAAGATCAGCACCGGCATGACGATGCTGTGCTACTCAAGGAGAACCATCTCTGGGCTGCTACGCTTTATTGCACGCTATCAGCAAGCCCTGCGTCACTATCACAGCCGTAGGGTTCATGCCCGTTGTTTTGAGGAAGGTGACCTTGTCCTTAGGCGCGTTCACTCCGCCAAGGGTACACACAAGTTATCACCAAAGTGGGAAGGCCCTTACCGGGTAGTACGAGTCACCAGACCTAGCGTAGTCTTACTGGAGACTGGAGATGGCACTCAGTTGCAAAACTCATGGAATACTAAGCATCTCTGCAAGTTCTACCCGTATGGCGTGAGGCTGCCGGGCCCTGCCCGGCAGCCACCCATTTGTACAGGCCTTGCCTCCGCTGCATGTAACCCCTTGTACAAAGCCGGGGCAATGACCACGTGTAAGAGAAAATAAAGAAGCGTTGTAGGGGGGCCCCCAACCTAGACTACATGCATGCATGAGCATTCTAGATCACTGCATAAGCATTTCATGAGCATCCGCATATGCATATAGATAGGATCACATCCTGCATTTATTCTCATCTGTGTGAAGCTGCAGGTTCTTGCCATGAACTTGGCTTCGACAAGGAGTTGAGAAGATTGCGCGACACCGCGATCCCCCGCAAGCCAAACAGATAAGTTCTACCTCTTGTCCATTCGTGTTATGTAAGCTATAACTTATGCATTATAAAACCTCGCCACTCTTTGTTTGCCTTAGGTGCTCCCATTCCTGACTTGAATGCTGCTTCAGTCGGGATGGTCTTAGTGGCCTTTGGTAAAAGGAAGTTGGCGGGGGCCTGGTCCCTTTGTCTATAACCCGGTAGATGTGGTTCTCCGGCAGACAAAAAGGGTGCCGACAAGATAGCCTGCCGGGAAAAACTTGTTTATTTACATTAAAGAGGTGTCCTGCCTCTGCATGGACATATACATGCGCAAGTCCCCGGCAAGGTTCATCTTTTTCATTAGCATGCTGATACAAGTACAAGCATTACAGAACACGAACATGGACTCGAGAGATTACATTATTTGAGTTAAAATTTGGCAAGTGCCTACAAGTTTAAGATTTAAAAAATATAAGTGCCCCGTAATGCCTTTGCCCTTGTCCATCTCCTACATGACGAGGTCAAAGAGGTAGGAGGCGAACCTAGCTGGGATTCGGAGCCTCCCCACAACCAGGATGGCGCCGCTTCCCAGCAAGGAAGAAGAAACCAGGGGGGCAAACGCGGATGGTGACGCTGCCGGAGGACTAGATGGGAGACATGGAGTCACTAGCAAACACGACTCGTCAGAACAGTCACCCCCGTTCTTGACGTGTTGTGGATTGCCACCGCCATCCGCATCACTACCACCCAAAGACCTCAGATCATCAGCCACGCCGGACGCCATGCTCTCTGGCTTACCCCACAAAGAGCATGGTTGTCCCTAACGGCCCTAACATCAGAGATCACCGCATGTTCTGAAGACATGTATGAAGACGAGAAGCCCTCCTCCACAAACAGAGGGAGACACCCAGAAGAGCCAAATCTGCCATTGCCGGTGGCAGGCCTCCCCCAGGGCTCTTCCTCCATGTCGCGCAGGAGCAAAGAATGAGGAGCGACCGACTACCACGCCCCGCACCCGCCGTGGGCCTCGGCATGGAGTCTTTCACGTCCCATCCCACCAGAATCAAGGCTACGGGTGGCACGACAATGAGCGCGCCGGATTCGCCATCTCCAGCGTTACTGGCGCACCGCCCGAGCATCCTCATGACCACAAAAAGCTCTAAGCTAAAACCCGGGGGCCAGTCTCGGGCTCTCCCTCCTAGCATATCCAAGACGGAGCAAGACGGAGGAGGAGAAGAATACGGATGAATGCCTCCACTCCTCCCCCGCTCTTCCTTTTATAGGCAAGCGGGGGGGGGGGGGGGGCTGGGGGCTGGTTCCACAACAAGTAACTACCGCCCTTCTCCACCAATTCAAGGAAGTCGAGCCCTCGCCATTATGCTCTCCCGCACCATGCACCTCCGTTACCTACTCCACGCGATGCATGCAGCATACGCGACTAAGGATAAGGGCGTGGTGGGAAGAGTGAATTGGCAGTTTCTACCCCATGCTTAAAGTCATTCATGGGCCATTACTGGAGTGGCCCCACCACTATTGGCTTTACACGATGCGCGGGGAAACCGGAAACTGGCCCAAAATCAAGACTAATAAAGGAGCAAAGAAGATCTCAAGAGACCAGCCTCTTCAGCAACTCTGCCTGTGCACTTGTTAGGCCCTACCCCGATGATGCTCAGCAGCGTGTTTGGGGTAGGCCCAGGGGGCTTTTATCGGTGCAACAAACCTTGGGTTTGTTGCCCTAACTGTGCACAGGCACAAGATCAAGATTGAAGCACCAGTCCAAGGCGGAGTACAAGACACCAAGAGATTCAAAGGACCGACGAACGGATCAGAGGGACCAAGACCAAGCCAGAGAAGCAATATATCATCAAGAAAGAGGCCTCCCTTGCCGGGCAGGTGAGGCCAGCAAGGGGCGAGGCCACCCCTAGAAGAAAATGACCAAGGCATCCCGACAGGGCCTACCGGGACTTGCGAAGGCCAGATCACCTCACAGACCACTCTACCGCGACTCACGTCATCGATCAATGCAGTGTCAAGCCGCAAAGTGATTAAGTGCCATCCATTCGCCACATGGCGGCCCCTTTCTAACAAGAAAACCCACAGGTGACACCCGTCCTGTGATGTGTCAGACAAGCAGGCGTGGAGCTGGCGAGACGGCCCGACAAGCCTGGTCGGGCGACCAATGACGTGACGTTAAGCGGCGCATTACATGCGCCCTGTCAGCCTGTAGAATTATGTACGATATCACTATTTGCTATCTTATCAGTGTCTAATGACTGATTTGCTACTGTGGTAACCCCTTAACCTATAAAAGGAGGCCCATGGCAACGATTCGAGGGGTTGGAAAGTGGGGTAACTCGCACCCCCATACACGCATAGTCGCTGCCGCCCTGAGGCAACCCTTGCCGGGCAAGTGTATTAGGCTCCACCACCACATTTCCACCATCAATCCACCAAAGCAGGAGTAGGGTTTTACACCTCGCGGTGGCTTGAACCTGGGTAAAACTGCCCGCGTGATCTCTACCGTGTTGCCCCATGTTGGTCTGCTCTTTGTGCAACACGACTCCCCCTGCCGAACAAGCAAGGGGCCATCCTGGTCCCATAGGTGGCCGTGGTTTCCCGCGACATGGATCTTATTCCTCCAACACGTAAGCACACTTTCGCTCCTGATATTGATCCATCCACGCTCATAGATGACGAGGTTGTATTCAGAGCCGTAACTGATGTGAATTGGACATCACCTAATTTCCAGCTAGTGGAGGAAGAGGAAGAACAAGTGCTAGATAAATTAGGAGCTTCAACCCAACAAGAACAAGGCAACTAAACCATAAGGTGGCTCCAAGACTGCCTCCTGGCTCTTCTTGAAAAAACAGTTAATCATTTGGGCTTGGAAAGCCGTGTAATAGGGTAGTAAAAACAATGATTTTCCATGTAATCATGCATGTTTATTTGCATAATACTTTGAACCACCAATCTGATGTTGAAGATCTGCTGCTTATGCTCATAATGTTATCGATCATGTAAGTCATATGATCATAGTCCCTGCACACAAGCAAATAACATGTGCCCTGGCGGTTTACCCCAGGGCGGATCATAATGCCCCATATAAAATTTTGTTGGTGACCGTATAGTCCATAACCAGGTTGGGTTATTAAAACCACGTATATTCATATAACAAGTAAATAACATACCTCCAAGTGAGATTTGTTCATACTGCCAGCTTACAGCGCCATTTGCAGTAACGGCAATAGCCCAAAAAACTTAGAGCGCAGAACTCCAAGTGCACAATCATATCATACTGGTGACGTATCATCCAAAGCCAGACCGGGTTATTAAACCTCCAGATACACTCAAATATGAGCCATAAGGATTAAGGCTACATGGCCTGAATCGTTTAAAACCATATGTCAATACAGTACAAAAATATGAACCCAAACAATGTTCAAATAAAATAACAAACCAGAAAAACAAGGCTTTCATAGGCTGCCAAACCTCAATATCAAGTGCTGTTCAAAGGGCCGCACAACCACTGAGTTAATCCTTTATTCAAACCTATAAACTGGGCCTCACATGACCAACCATCGTTTTAACTTTGACAAGTTCAGGGTCTTTATAAGATTGTCTGTCAAGAGTATGGCGAGTCATTCCAGGATTACCTGGGCGGAGTGGCCGATATACAAAGGCAGGATAACCTGAAGTTTTTGTGAATACACCTGGCGTCCAAGCCAATCGAAAGGGTAAATATAGCTATGTTCATTGAACAGGAAGCCTCCAAGTGACCTATCATAAGCCATCAAGGCAGGTTACCTATGTTTGATTTGCACATTGTAGCAAGTTCTCTTTGGTAACCTTTAAACTTGGGCAGGCCAAGTCGTTTGCAACAAGGCGTATAAGCCGTATCAAAGGGTAGTCATAGCTATGCTCAGTGAGCAGGAAGCCCCCATGTTATAACAAGGCGTGCAATTCGGATCAAGAGGGTATTCATAGCTATGCTCAATGAGCAGGAAGCCCCCAAGTGATCTTATGAGTCGATAATAAAGACTCAGATACTTAGAAATAAATGATAGAGGCCCTAAATTATCAGGGATGCCGGCTTTATTATACTAATCATAATATATACATTGGTAAAAGTATGTGCAACCTAAGAGCTAGTGGCTCAGGTGTAATAAGGCCGAAGATGAGCAATGTTCCACGACCGGCGGGTCTCCTCCTCCGACGTGCGTAAGTCCTTGTGGTCTCGAACATCAATGAGGTAGTATGACCCATTGTTCAGATTTTTGCTGACCACAAAAGGCCCTTCCCAAGGTGGGGATAATTTGTGCATATCTGTTTGATCCTGGATGAGCTGGAGCACCAAGTCACCTTCTTGAAAGGTCCGGGTTTTAACCCGGCGACTATGATAATGATGCAAATCTTGCTGGTAGATTGCTGAACGAGCCGCCGCAAGGTCACGTTCTTCATCTGACAAATCAAGAGCATCTTGACGTGCTTTTTCATTATCAGCTTCAACATAAGCCGCCACACGGGGCAAGTCGTGACGTATGTCACTGGGAAGAACCACCTCTGCTCCATAAACCATGAAGAAAGGCGTGTAACCCGTAGATCTGTTGGGGGTAGTATTGATACTCTATAGCCCTGAGGGAAACTCCTCAACCCAACAACCCGATATCCTTTGCAAAGGGACCATAAGCCAAGGTTTTATGCCTCTCAAGATTTCTTGATTGGCTCTTTCAGCTTGACCATTGGACTGGAGTGAGCCACTGATGAAACATCAAGACGAATATGTTCTCGTTGACAGAATTCTTTCATAGCACCCTTTGACATATTAGTGACATTATCAGTTGTGATGCTGTGAGAGTAGCCAAAACAGAAAATCACCTTTTTGATGAACTAAACCGCCGTTGCCGCGTCACATTTGCTGACCGGCTCTGCCTCAACCCACTTCGTAAACTTGTCAACTGCCACCAAGAGGTGACTATTTTTGTCCTTGGATCATTTAAAAGGCCCAACCATATCCAGCCCCCAGACTACAAATGACCAAGTAATTGGAATCATCCTCAATTATTCAGCCAACACGTGAGCTTGTCTGGAAAACTTCTGATAGCCATCACACTTGCTAACCAGATCTTTTGCATTAGCATGAGCTGTCAGCCAATAAAACCCATGATGAAAAGCCTTGGCTACGAGAGACTTAGAGCCAGCATGATGGCCACAGTCTCCTTCACGAATCTCTCGTAAAATCTCACGGCCCTCCTCAGGATAAATACAATGTTGAAACACCCCTGTGACACTGCATGGGTGCAACTCGCCATTGACAATAGTCATCGACTTAGACCGTCGAGTTATCTGCCTGGCCAAAGTTTCATCTTCTGGTAACTCACCCTGGGTCATATAAGTCAAATATGGAACTGTCCAATCAGGAATAACGTGAAGAGCCGCCACCAACTGTGCCTCCGGGTCATGGATAGCAAGGTCCTCCTCCATAGGCAATTTAACTGAAGGGTTATTCAAAATATCAAGGAAAATATTAGGTGGTACCTGCTTACGCTGAGACCCCAGCCAACTTAAAGCATCAGTCGCCTCATTTTTTCCTGCGATCAACATGTTCCACTTGATAACCCTTGAAATGACCAGCAATAGAATCAACCACGTGGTGATAAGCCACCATGAGCGGGTCTTTGGAATCCCAAGTCCCTGAAACTTGCTGAGCCACCAAATCTGAGTCACCAAAGCACCTCACCAGACTTAGATTCATCTCTTTAGCCATCCGAAGACCATGGAGCAAGGCCTCATACTCAACTGCATTGTTAGTACAAGGGAACATCAACCTTAAAACATAGCAAAACTTATCACCTCGTGGGGAAGTCAAAATAACTCCAGCCCCTGAGCCTTCCAACTGCCTGGACCCATCGAAATGAATAGTCCAATACGTGTTATCAGGCTTCTCCTCAGGCATCTGCAGCTCTGTCCAGTCATTGATAAAATCCACAAGTGCTTGAGACTTAATGGCTATCTGAGGCATATATTCAAACCATGGGGTCCAAGCTCAACGGCCCACTTGGCCACCCGTCCTGTGGCTTCTCTATTTTGAATGATATCCCCTAGGGGAGCAGAACTGACCATAGTGATGGGATGACCAAGGAAGTACTACTTCAACTTGCGACTAGCCATGAACACTCCATAAACCAGCTTCTACCAAAGTGGGTATCTTTGCTTGGATTCAATGAGTACCTCACTAACATAGTAAACCGGCCTCTGAACCAGATATTCCTTGCCTGATTCCTTTCTTTCCACAACAACCACTACACTGTCGGCTCTGCTGTTAGAAGCCACATATAAAAGCAATGGCTCCTTATCAATGGGAGCTGCAAGGATTGGCGGCTCAGCGAACTGATTTTTAAGTGCCTCAAAAGCCCGATCAGCAACATCACTCCATACAAAATGGTATGTTTTCTTCATCATCTGTTATAAAGGGATAGCCTTCTCTCCCAGGCGGCTTATAAACCGGCTCAAAGCCGCAATTCGACCCGCCAAATGCTGGACATCATTGATACATGCCGGCTTAGCCAAAGAAGTGATAGCCTTGATTTTCTCCGGGTTAGCTTCAATTCCTCTCTCAGAAACTAAAAAACCCAATAGCTTGCCGACTGGCACACCAAAAACACACTTGGCCGGGTTAAGCATCATTTTGTAAACCCGGAGGTTATCAAAGGTCTCCTTCAAATCCTCTAACAAGGTTTCCTTCTTCCTGGATTTCACAACAATATCATCCACATAAGCATGAACATTGCGTCCAATCTGGTTGTGAAGGAAATCCTGAACACAACGCTGATAATTTGCCTAGGCACTCTTGAGCCCAAAAGGCATATACACGTAGCAGAAGGCTCCAAAAGGAGTGATAAAAGCTATCTTCTCCTGGTCCTTAACTGCCACTTGATCTGATGATAACTAGAATAAGTATCGAGAAAGCTCAAACGTTCACAACCCGGTGTAGCATTAATGATCTGATGAATACGAGGGAGGGCAAAAGTATCAGCTGGAGAAGCCTTGTTAAGATCTATGTAATCCACACACATGTGCCAAGTGCCATTTTTCTTAAGTACCAGCACCAGGTTAGCCAACCATTCAGGATGAAAAACTTCAATAATAAATCTGGCCGCCAAGAGCCGGGCCACTTCTTCACCAATGGCCTTGCACCTCTCTTCATTAAAGCGACAAAGGAATTGCTTGACCGGCTTAAACTTTGGATCAACATTAAGAGTGTGCTCAGCGAGTTCCCTCAGTACACCTGGCATGTCTGAAGGCTTCCATGCAAAGATGTCCCGGTTCTCACGGATGAACTCGATGAGCGCGCTTTCCTATTTCGGATCCATATTAGCACTGATACTGAAGTGTTTAGAGGAGTCGCCAGGAACAAAATCAACATGTTTAGTGTCATCGGCTGACTTAAACTTCAACAAAGGGTCGTGCTCTGTGGTTGGCTTTTTCAAGGGGGTCATATCTGCCGGGTCAACATTATCTTTGTAAAATTTCAACTCCTCTGTTGCGCAAACAGACTCAGCATAAGCAGCGTCGCCCTCTTCACACTCCAAAGCTATCTTCCTGTTGCATGCACCGTGATGGTACCCTTATGACCTGACATTTTAAGATGCAGATAAACATAACAAGGCCGCGCCATAAATTTAGCATAAGCCGGCCGTCCAAATAGGGCGTGATAAGAGCTCTTGATCTTGACCACCTCAAAGGTCAATGTTTCAGCTCTGTAATCATGCTCATCGCCCAAAGCCACTTCCAATGTTATCTTACCCACCAGATATGCTGACTTACCAGGCACCACCCCATGAAAAATAGTAGAAGACGACTTAAGATCTTTGTCAGTCAAATTCATACGGTGAAAAGTATCATAGTAAAGGATATTAATACTACTGCCTCCATCCATAAGCACCTTTGTAAACTTGTATCCACCCACCTGAGGAACAACCACCAAATCCAATTGACCCAGATTGTCAACCCGGGGCGGGTGATCCTCACGGTTCCATACAATAGGCTGTTCAGACCATCGCAAGTATCGAGGGACCGCCGGCTCAATCGAGTTCACTACCCGCTTATGAATTTTCTAATCTCTTTTGCACAAACTCATGGTAAACACATGATATTGACCACGATCCAGCTGCTTTGGATAGCTATGATAGCCGGACTGCTGCTGTTGATTCCCTTGATTAGATTGCTGATTAAAACCGCCTTGATTGCCTTGACCCTGAAAACTAGAGTTTGAGCCGCCACCTCCAAAGCCAAACCCATGAGAATCGGATCCTAATCCGCCATGCGGGCCATTATTGTTTTGGAAAAAACCAGAATTTCTACTCCCTCATGATGAAGCAATCCTTCCACAGATGATTGGCCGACTTCTCCTGCGTACTGTGCTTTGGGCAAGGCTTATTCATAATCGCCTCAAGACTGAACTTTGGCCCGCCAAACCGGGGCGTTGACAATTTCCCCTTACAATGTTGATTGTTACTCTGTGTGTTGGTATTGGGCACAAAGTTTGAACTGCTGTCCATCTGCTTGCGCTTACCATTATTACCTTGACCCGCTGTATTATGTTGCTGTCCCTTTGCATTGCCACTCTTCTTCCCCTTGCCAGCCTTCTCGTCATTGGACTCAGGGTCCTTGGTATTATCAAAGTCGGCATATTTGATAAGAGCCGCCATGAGCTCTCCCATATCATTGCAGTGGCGCTTAAGCCGCCCCAGCTTCCATTTAAGGGAAATGAAACGATAATTCTTCTCCAAAATTAGGATGGGTGAACCGACATTGATACTATCTGATGAGTGGATAACAGCCAAAATCCGGCGCACCCATCAGGCGGTTGATTCGCCCTCTTCATGGACGCAAGTGTCTAAGTCAAGAATTAATAGAGGCTGCTTGCATGTGTCCTTGAAATTCTGAATAAAGTGCGTCTTCAGTTCAGTCCACGATCTGATGGAGTTAGGGGGCAGCCCGTTTAACCAGGTACGAGCCGTCCCATCCAACATCATGGTGAAATACTTAGCGCACACAGCGTCATTGACATCCAATCTCCATGGCTAGCTCATAGCTCTCAATCCAAGCCTCTGGGGGCTGATCCGCTGTGTAGTTAGGCACCTTGCAGGGGCCCTTAAAATCCTTGGGCAAGCACTCATTAAGTAGAGCCAGCACTAAGCACGGCACACCAAGGGTTCTCGAGGTCATCCCTGCCTCCACAGACACCGATGGGTAAACCGGAGATTGCCGATGAGCCACCAACTAAGCCGCTAGCTCAGCCTCCCGATGTGCCCTGCCCTGATCCACAAAAGTTTGAGCATTGTTATCAGCATGTGGCGGGTCATGCCTATGGGGCTAGTTATGGTGCCGCTCATTGCTTGAAACCGATGGCGAATCAATATGCCTGCTATAACTCCGGCTTTTATGAGGGCTTGAATGAATGCGATCACGACTGTACGAGTAAGCCGCCTATTGAGCCACCGCTGTCTGAAGAAGCTCTCGGGCCCTCCGTATCTCCATCACGGCTAGAGACTCACCTTCAACAGGGAGAGCGGCCAATCACGTAGCTGCAACAATCAAATTATCCAGAGGATTAGAATAATGACCCGGTGGTGTCGGAACTTGCTGAGGCGGGGTCAAATTCAAACGAAGCGGGTCTGCATCACGTGGTTGAATCGTCGCTCCAGTAACGGGTGCCTCAACAACCCGGTTTACCCCGGGCGGGTCACTGGTTCCTGCCCCAGGTGTATTGAAAAGGTTCCTAGCCTCAAACTCTATGGGTAGATGGGTCTGGTGCCTCCTCCTCATGACGATGTTTGATGCATTCTGGTCCAGGGTGAGCCGGAACGACTCTGCCTGAATCCATTGTGACGCAATGTCTAAAGCGGCTCGTTCTGTAGCCATCCTAGCATTCTCAGCATTAAACTCCTCCTTGGCTTGAGCTATCTCATCTCACAGTTTTGCAACATCCACCTTGTGCCGTGCTTGATTCTCTGGTGTCACTTATGCAACCAATAAGGCCGCCAAAGCCTCCAAGAGATTGGATAACACTTGAGCCGGCGGGCGCGCAGAGCCACTTGCCCGGCCGTCGCCACAGCCGTTGAACTGGAGGTCATAGCCACAACAGTTGTCGAAATGAGCACCGGTTGTGTGTTGGTCATGAAGATCGCAACCCTGTTTGGTGGCTCATAGAGGTTCGGAATATGGTTGCCATCAGAACAGGCCCCAAGGCCACCATCTTGCAATTGATATATGGAATTGGTCTTGCCGGTTGAGGACTCATCAACAGAATAGATGGCTGTCTCTCCACCAGACACAGATCCCTCCTCCAGATCCACTCCGTGAGTAAAACCCACAAAAGCATGCTTCACGGCATCTTGAACCTTGGCGGGTCGTGCACGCTGAGCCGTCTCGATGATGTCGGTGTAGGTGTCTAGCTCAGGCTCCGATTCGTCGATCTTGCCGATGAAGACGTGGATTCCGCCAAAGGGGACCCGATACTCGTACTCGATTGAGCCACCTCGGGGCCCCAGCCAGCATCATCGATGTAGAGCTTGCCACGATGGCGTTTAGTCACCCGGCCGACGACGTATCCCTTGATCCCTGCGAAGTTGCCTTTCAAGAACTTGAAACCATAGTGCGTTGGCCCCAGGGTGGGCGCCAACTATCGTGGACTTAACACGGCAGATGCCCTAGTAAAAGGACTTAGGTGTGGAGCCATCGCAACTAGGTTAGATTGAAAGGGTTAAATGGGACAAAGGACAAAGAGAGTTTACCCAGGTTCGGCCCCTCTCAACAAGGTAAAAGCCTACTCCTGCTTTAGGTTGTATTGCTTGGGCTTTGATTACCAGGGAGCGAATATGCTTGACCTAGTTCTTGATTGATTGTTACCAGAGTTAACCCGCCGCTGGGTCACCCCTTTATATACAAGTTGATGCCCAGTGGCTTACAGAGTCCCGGCCGGCTCACACAAACGTGATCGGCTCGGTTTCTGATAAGCTTGCCTTACAGTACAAGTTAAACATATGGCGGCTCATCCCTTTGGGCCTCAAATCACCTCTGGGTCTTGGGCCTTCAACAAGCTTGCTTCATGAACCGCCATCTTCATATCTTCTTGGGCCTTACCAGGCTTCTTCATCTCAAAGCTGCCAGTGGCGTGACCCGGGCCCTCCTGGGCGGGTCATATCCAATAGCTATATCCCCAATAATGGGATCTCATGGGAACAGAAGGTTGCGGCGGTGAAAAAGTGTTTTCGTGGATGCTTCTAGTGGTTCTCAAATATATGTGAATACATAGGAGGAAGATCTAGGTCAGAGGGTCACCTAGGGGCCCACAAGGTAGGGGGCGCCCCGTGCCCTCCACCCTTGTTGCCGCCTCGTGGCTCTTCTGACTTGCACTCCAAGTCGCCGGGTGTCTTCTGGTCTAAGAAAAATCATCATGAAGTTTTATTCCGTTTGGACTCCGTTTAGTATTACTTTTCTGTGAAGCTCAAAAACAAGGAAAAAATAGAAACTGGCACTGGGCTCTAGGTTAATAAGTTAGTCCCAAAAATAATATAAAATAGCATATTAATACATATAAAACATCCACTATAGATAATATAATAGCATGTAACAATAAAAAATTATAGATACGTTGGGGACGTATCAAGCATCTCCAAGCTTAATTCCTGCTCATCCTCGAGTAGGTAAATGATAAAAACAGAATTTTTGATGTGGAATGCTACCTAACATATTTATCCATGTAATTCTTCTTTATTGTGGCATGAATGTTCAGATCCATAAGATTCAAAACAAAAGTTTAATACTGACATAAAAATGATAATACTTCAAGCATACTAATAAAGCAATCATGTCTTCTAAAAATAACATGGCGAAAGAAAGCTATCCCTACAAAATCGTATAGTCTAGCTATGCTCCATCTTCATCACACAAAATATTCAAATCATGCACAACTCCGATAACAAGCCAAGCAATTGTTTCATACTTTTGATGTTCTCAAACCTTTTCAATTTTCATGCAATACATGAGCGTGAGCCATGGACATAGCACCATAGGTGGAATAGAATATGGTTGTTGTGGAGAAGACAAAAAGAAGGAGATAGTCTAGACTATACGATTTCAACTTTCATGCAATACATGAGCGTGAGCCATGGACATAGCACCATAGGTGGAATAGAATATGGTTGTAGTGACTAGGCGTATCAACGGTCTATGGAGATGCCCATCAATAGATATCAATGTGAGTAAGTAGGGATTGCCATGCAACAGATGCACTAGAGCTATAAGTTTATGAAAGCTCAAAAAGAAACTAAGTGGGTGTGCATCCAACTTGCTTGTTCACGAAGACCTAGGGCACTTTGAGGAAGCCCATCGTTGGAATATACAAGTAGAGTTCTATTATGAAAAATTCCCACTAGTATATGAAAGTGACAACATAGGAGACTCTCTATCATGAAGATCATGGTGCTACTTTGAAGCACAAGTGTGGAAAAAGGATAGTAACATTTCCCCTTCCCTCTTTTCTCTCATTTTTTCTCTTTTTTTGGGTTTTTTATTTCTGTGCCGCTGGTTCATTAGTTGTACTCATTCATCCCCATGATGTTAACTTTTGCTCACATTTCCCCACTCCCTTGCCCGAAAACCTCATAACAGGTTACAACGTACATTGGCGCCGGGTTAATGCCTTTGACCGTTAACTTTGACAAGTGGGTCCGCGTAGGGCCAAGTCCACCTTTGACCATTTACCCGTATATTGGTTTCGCATGCTGATCGTACAATGGTATTCGTATACGTGGGCGCATGCAACTGACTGCGGTCATGGGGTAGCACGTGTCCATGGGACATGCCCGAAACATCCCATTGTATAAAGAGGGGGAACCACCTCCCGGCGCATCGCCCCTACCATTTTCTCCCAAATCCCCTCCCTACCGCATCGTCTTCCTCTCCTCGACCGGTGTCATCTCGCTAGCCTCCACTGCCTCCACCGCACCGTCTTGCTCTCCCCCACTGCATCCTCTTCCTCACCTTCATCTCCTCCATCTGTCCGATGGCGGAAGCCCATGGTGACGCCGGTGCAGCGGTCGAGGATATAGTGGAGATCGAAAGTAGGTCTAGACGGGGGGGGGGGGGGGTGTGATTAGACTACTTGACCAAATAAAAATCTAGCCTTTTCCCAATTTTCAGTCTTAGCAGATTTTAAAAACTTAGCACAAGTCAGGCAATCAACCTACACATGCAATTCTAAGAGTATAGCAGCGGAATGTAAAAACATTGTATATGAAGGTAAAGGAGGGGTTTGGAAAGGCAAACACTATGTAGACACATAGATTTTTGGCGTGGTTCCGATAGGTGGTGCTATCGTACATCCACGTTGATGGAGACTTCAACCCATGAAGGGTAACGGTTGCGTGAGTCCAAGGAGGGCTCCACCCTCGAAGGCTCCATGAAGAAGCAACCTTGTTTATCCCACCATGGCCATCACCCACGAAGGACTTGCCTCACTTGGGTAGATCTTCATGAAGTAGGCGATCTCCTTGCCCTTACAAACTCCTTGGTTAACTCCACAATCATGACGGAGGCTCCCAAGTGACACCTAACCAATGTAGGAGACACCACTCTCCAAAAGGTAATAGATGGTGTGTTGATGATGAACTCCTTGCTCTTGTGCTTCAAATGATAGTCTCCCCAACACTCAACTCTCTCTCACAGATTTGGCTATGGTGGAAAGATGATTTGAGTGGAAAGCAACTTGGGGAAGGCTAGAGATCAAGATTCTTGTGGTTGGATTGGAATGTCTTGGTCTCAACACATGAGTAGGTGGTTCTCTCTCAAAAAATGAATACCGGAAGTGTAGGCACATTCTGATGTCTCTCTCACTTATGGAGAGGAGGGTGGAGCGGTATATATAGCCTCCACACAAAATCTAACCGTTACACACAAAAGAGCCAACTCGGTCAGACCGAATGTATGAACTCAGTGAGACCGACTTAGTTCAAAATATGAACGTTAGGATTTTCGGTGGGACCAATAACTCAGTGGGACCAATGAGTTAGGGTTAGGGCAAAGTTTGATCTCGGCTTGATCAATTACTTCAACTCAGTGAGACCGATTTCAGTAACAAGCAAACAAAGAGTTGGTCAGACAAACTCAGTGGGACCAATCGCTCCTTTCGGTAAGACCGAAATGTTATGAAAGAGAAACAGAGAGTTTGCACTGCGAATTCGGTGGGACTGATCACTCATTTCGGTGAGACCGAAACATTACAAAGGGAAACAAAGAGTTTGTAGTCCCATCTCGGTGGGACCGATATCCCTATCGATGTGGCCAAACTGATTAGGGTTTCTGGCTATGGCTATGTCAAGTTAACTCGGTGGCGCCGGATGAATCAAATCGGTGGGGCCGAGTTTGACTTTAGGTTTTGGACATATTTGGAATTGAGAAGATAGTTGAGGGTTTTGGAGCATATCACTAAGCATTTTGAGCAAGTAGACCATTAAGCAACACCTCATCCCGTTTTAATAGTATTGGCTTTCCTATTGACTCAATGTGATCTTGGATCACTAAATAGAAATGAAGAGTGTTGAGCTTTTGCCAATATTTGTCCTTCGAAATTTGAGGGGTCCGCATCTCTAGTCCATGCCATGCCAATCATTGAACTTTCTGAAATAATCAACTTGAAAGGATATTAGTTCAATGAGCTATATGTTGTTATGAACTACCAAAACCACCCAGGGATTAGTTGCACTTTCAATCTCCCCCTTTTTGGTAATTGATGACAACATATAGATCAAAGCTTCGACAAATTATAATAAGTATGAAATATATTGTCGCTTTGAGAAGTATGTGATAAGCAAGAGCTCCCTCTAAATTTGTGCATTATTTATAATTTGCTTTTGAATGCAAATGCACAATCGATTAGGCTCATGGGTTACTCTTCCATGTCACATACATCTTGGTGGAGCGCTCAAAATGACAAAGTAAAAATAACATGCACTCATCACCAAGACAAATATGATTGATCATACACAAAAGATAAGATAGCATCATTCAAGCACATATAATAAAGCATAGTATGATCAACCACATGATCATAAGAGTATCTCACGCACAAGCACAAATATTGTAGCAAACACAAGCAAATAAGTAGCAAGAGAGACAAATCAAAAGAAAAACACACACACACACACACACACACACACACTCTTAAAGCCTATGGTATGTAAACTTAGCAAACACAAGCAAATAAGTAGCAAGAGAGACAATTCAAAAGCAAAACACACACACACACACACACACTCTCTCTCTCTCTCTCAGCCTATGATCTATACACTTTCTCCCCCTTTGGCAACAAGTTACCAAAAAGCTCAAAAATGCATAGTGCTACACGACACTCTAAGCACGATCTCCGGGAGCTCTGGAGTGCTGAGTTGGTGTGGAGAGAACAACATCTGCAAATACTTCGGCTAACATCTGAGGAACTAGAGGGGTTGCCACTAGAGGGGCAACTGAGGCTGTGGCTGCAGGAGCTGAAGTTGTGGCCCTAGTGTCATTGACTGGCACTGCTGCAGACCTTTGTGCTCTAGGCACCCTCTGATAAGCATATGTAGTAGATCTTCCTCTCATCTCCTCTGCTTCTTCTTGGAGTTGCTCAACTGCAGTCTAAATCTCAGTGACCTTGATATCCAAGTCATGCAACTTTGTCTCAAAGACCCTCTCAAGGCTCTATTGATTACGAGTCAGGGTAGCTAGTCCTTTCTCTATTCTCACCGTGGCCTCAAGCAGATAGCTGAGCTGGTCCTGCTTGGCCTTGAGGTTGACAGCTGAGGGATCTGGAATCTTTGAAGCTTTTTCTGCCTTAGCCTTCTCTCTCTTCTCTTGAGCCTCAACAGAAGTGGGATGTGAAGCATCCATAACAACTGTGTTATCCTCAAAATCCGGCCTCAAGGGAAGGTGCTCTCTGTCTAGCAAGAATTTTCCTGTGCCCACCTTGGAATTTATGAGCATCTGAATCTATGGGGCATCAAACATACGTAACAAATTGATTGAATGCCCTCTGATCATCTGAATCAGCTGCAGTCCTCTTAATTGTCTCAACCATCAAGGTCATCACCTTGAACTTCTATGGCACATCAAACATACGTAACAAATTGATTGAATGCCCTCTGATCATCCTGTCATCTCCAGACTTGGGAAACAATATCTGCCTCAGGATAGTGTTGATTGTTGGCAGCCCTAACAGAAGATAGTACACAGAGCCAAACTTGTGAGTTTCCAAGGCATCATCTGGAATTTCTTTGTACATGTGTGCCATGAAGTTGTGGTCTTTCCTGGGCTTGGCATACACATCAGTATCATCATCTGCCTCTGTAGGAGCATGGATCAGTTCAGCCCACTAAGCTATAGAAGATTAGTACCTTGTACCCTCTGTCATCCAGACAATCTTGCCATCTGGGTAAAAATGAGTTGTTGAGTAGAACTGCATTATCATCTCATCATTCCATTTTGTTAGTTTTTGACCCACAAACTTGTCAACTTCATTCATTCTGAAGCTCTCATGAACTCCAGGAAAGTGATCTTCATTATCATCAATGTATGACCAATCAACCCATCTCATGTCACTGGCAATGGGCTTCTTGTCTAGGAGGACAGTCTCACAAAAGTCCTGCTGTTCCTTATTGTGGAACCTATAGTCTACAACGGTCCTTCTCCTCGTAGCATAAGGATATGTTTGCCTCCATAGTCTGAGACCTGCATCTTTCCTCACTTTCATGTTCTCTGCTACTGGATGAGTGTCATCATGATCAGGTATCTTGGGCTTGAGCTTTATGAGCACTTGAGCCTCATCATCTTCCTGAATCTCAGGCACTGGGGCCTTGTTCTTCTCACTAGCAGGGATGTTCCTGGTATATCTCTTAGGTGCAGATTGCTTAGGAGCAGTCTTGGGCTTGGATGTTGCAGCCCCAGACTTGATTGCATCTCCCATCAATTTCTGAGCTTTGGGAGCTGGTGCAGCATCTTCTTCATCTACCTCTTCCTCATCAGATGAATGCTTCTCAAATTCAGCCATTGGGTCTACAAGTTTGCACCATCTTCCCCTTTTTCTTTCCTTCTTTTTCTTTCCAGCACCACTTGCTGGCTGGGCTTTCTCTTGAGCAGATGCTCTAACTTTTGACATGGGATCCCTCTGAGCAGGAGCTTTCTTCTTCATGCCTGGCTTGATGCCAGCAGCAGCAGCTAGTTCTTTCTTGATCATCTTCTTCTTGGAAGTGACCTCTTCATCAACTACAAAATCTTCATCCTCAGAACCTGAATTTCTCTTCCTCCTTGTCCTTGTTGTTGCCTTGGGCAGGTTGCTTGGGGTGCTTCTGCTACCCTCATCATAGCTTCTATTGGAGGGACTAGTCCTCACTGAGATTTTGGTGCTCCTCAGACTTGTTCTGGCTATCACTCTGGTGTGACATCTCTGACACTGAAAGTTGTCCCTGTGAATAAATAGGTTGAGATGGAGTAGATGAGTATCACAAAGCACATCCATTTTGCAAAACAAATGAGTCAAAAACTTAGTTTTAGTTTTCTACAGAAAGCATTTCGGAGCTACCGATATTACAAACTCGGTGACACCGAAGCAACTTTATAGTCTAAACTGGTGAAATCGGTCAGACCGAGACACAGTTCGGTGACTCCGAGATGCTAGGGTTTCACAGAGAAAGTAAACTCGGTCACATCGATTCATACAATTTAGTCAGACCGAGTAGTACATGTGCAATGGCCTGAGCCAAATCGGTGAGACCAAAATCCTAATATCGGTCGGTCCGAGATGAGTTCGGAGGAAACCTAGACCTTAATTTTTGCATCAAATCTAATCTAACAGAGTTTTGCAGTGGATAGAGTCGTTTCAATCCTGGCAAGAATATAGGCATTAATCTTTGAGCTAAGAATCAGAGTGGAGGAAAGCACAAAGGGCCCAGTCATACCCTAACTTGGTGATGAACCCGCTACAGCGACAACAACGGCGAAGATTCCTGTTGACGGCGGAGGACACCAGCGGCAGGAGGTCACGGGCGATGAGGAGACGATCAGGAGACCACGAGTCGACATAGCTGGACAGGTGTGGGCGAAGGGTTTGGAGGAATTTCCAAATTTTCAACCCGGGTATATATATCCAAACACTGTCGGTGTGACCGAGTGGAACAACTCGGTGGCACCGAGATGCAGAATCACAAGCGGTTGCTGCAACCCGGTGTGACCGAAGCGTTCAACTCGGTTGCACCATGATCAAAAACCTAGACCAACTTAATGAACTCGGTATGACGGAATGGAATGGATTGGTCAGACCGAAATGCATTAAGAGGTTTTGGAATTTAAGCCCTTGACGGGTCGATGACTCCGAGTGCTCCTCATCCGGAGGGTCCGAATTCGGCTTGTTCAAACTTTGTGATGTAGCATGAATAGAGTTTGAGACGAGAAAAACATAGATAGCTAGAGGAAGTTCTTAGGCATTCTTGTCCATCCATTTGGCAAAAAGATAAAGCCAAACAACCAAAGCAACAAATGGATGTCCTTGAATGAGAAAAATATGCAACCAACATGCTCACACAATAAGATAGCAAATTAAATATGTGGCAAATCATGAACAAATACTCTAGCATCTATCAAGCAATTGGCAATGACTAGGTCATCTATATACGAGTATATTGACTGAGGAGTCAAATGAGAACATTTGATCATAGGTCATACTCATCGTTTAAGCACAAGTGGGGTTGCCACTTTTACACAAAGCATTGTTGTGTTCACACCATTAGAGTTGCTTTAGCTCAATTTTTAGAGCAAAGCTCCCTCTAGATGTGATATCCCCCCTAAGAGGGATGAACTAACCTTGGGTTTTGTCGATGATGACTTCATGTAGGTGTTGAATATGTAGATGCTCAATGTTGATGTAGATCATTTGAGAAATCCATTGGAGTGAGTTGCCCTTTCAATACCTACACGGGTTAGTCCCACAAGGAACATACACGGATATCCATAGACATAGAGTGAAGTTCACACATGATGTTGTCCATGAAAGCATTAGGTTACCTTGTCTCTTGTCTTACCAACAAGAGGGTTTGTGACTCCTTGAACTAGTGCAAGATATGGAAGGTTAATTGCACTTGTCCTTGCCAAATGAATATGAGTGAAATATGTTGGCGGAGTCACCCTCAAGAACTCTCTAGTTCTTCTTCTTCGGGATCCACATCATCTTGATGGGAATCCTTGGAGTTGTAGTCGTACTTGATGAAGTAGAACTTGATGTAGTCTTGGGAACCCACTTGACCAAGGCCTTAGGAGCTTCTTCAAATGCATCTATCTCCTCTTGAAGCTTGTCCTTGCCTTTTAGCTTGTGGTCTTGTGGTGGGAGATCATCTTGAGCTTGTGTTCCTTTGAAAGAAGTGGGATCATACGTCTCTTGTTGAGGAACAAACTTCGTATTGGGGTATTGATCTTCTCCCCACTCAACTCCATTGGCATTCAACTTGCGTTCAAAACCAACACCTTGATTCTTCGGGTGCCTTCCTTGCTTACGTACAATTTCCTCAAATTTCTTACTCCCGGCAAGGCTTTTGTAAACACCTTTCTCTATAATTCCCTTCAATAAGCTATTTTCTTGCTCAAGTGTAATTTGGCTAAGAGAATCATTAGTGGAATCAAGAGAACTACTAGAAGCAACAATATTGGATTTAAAATGATTATTGTTACTACTAGAAGAAGAATCTTCCTTACTCTTGTTGCTAGATTTTACTTGTGGCATGTAAGTAGACAAGAGTAAACGCTTGGCAATGTAAGAAGAACTTTTCTTACGAAGATCATCATCGATTGCTTTTAAGAACCCATGCTCTTGCTCTAGATTGAGCTTTTCAAAGCATAGCTTCTCATGAGTCTTTAAAAGCTCTCGATGATCCTCTAAGGTAGTTTCATGAGCTAAATTAAGAGTGTTTAGTTCTTTAGCTATACGCTCAATCTCCTTCTTATCATAATCATTCGTTTTATCTTTATTAGCATGATTAATAGGAATTTCATCATAGTTTTCATCACTAGAGTTGTCAACAAGTAAATCATCATCACCTAGCAAATCATCTTCATTACTTTTAAAATCAACATATTCGGGGTGTGATACCTTTGGGCCTTTAGCTATGAAGCATCTTCCAATCCCTTCATTTGGTGAATCAAATATGTCGTAGGAGTTGGATGACACAAGTGCGAGATCGGCAACACCTTCATCTTGAGTATATTCAGAGTCAGAGTGATAGCTTCTCTCGAAGTGGTAGTCGGAACCGAATACCCATTCACCAACATGATCTTGATGTCTTCGTCTTGTGTAGCTCTTTGATGACTTGTCCTTGCTTTCTGAAGCCTTGCTTCCGCGAGAGGATCTTCGTTCATAACAATCATCTCTACTCCTTCTTTCTCTTGGAGGCGATTCTTCTCTTTTGCTTCTCCTTTTAGGTGAGTATTCTCTTCTTTTGTAGGGATCCATACACTCACTTGAGTAGTGTTCGGATCTTCCACAATTGTAGCAATTGCAATTACGACTAGAAGACCTTTTGTCATTATAGGACCTTGACTTGTGACTTCTCTCTTTGCTTCTACTCTTGTAGAACTTGTTGAAGTTCTTCACCATTAGGCTAAATTCTTCATTGAAGACTTGTTTCTCACTTGATGATGTAGGAGCATCACATGAAGCTTTGTAAGCACCACTAGACTTGTTGTGAAGCTCTTCTTTATCCTTGAGTGACATCTCATGAGCAACAATTCTACCAATGACTTCCGCTGGCTTGAGATCTTTGTAATTGGGCATCATTTGGATCAATGTGCACACGGTATCATACTTTCCATCCAAGGCTCTTAGGATCTTCTTGATGATGAATCTGTCGGTCATCTCTTCGCTTCCTAAGCCGGCAATCTCATTTGTGATGAGAGAAAGCCTAGAGTACATTTCAGCGACACCTTCACCATCCTTCATTTTGAACTTGTCAAGTTGACTTTGAAGCACATCCAATTTGGATTCCTTGACGGAGTTGGTACCTTCGTGCATATCAATCAAAGTATCCCAAATTTCCTTTGCATTCTCAAGGCGGCTGATTTTGTTGAATTCTTTGGGGCACAATCCGTTGAAGAGGATATCGCAAGCTTGAGCATTGTATTGCAACATCTTCAATTCTTCCACGGTTGCTTCACAATTCGGTTCTCTTCCATCGAAGAATTCACCTTGCAAGCCAATACACACAATAGCCCAAACGGTGGGGTTATGTCCAAGAATATGCATTTTCATTTATATTTCCAACTAGCAAAATTAGTACCGTCAAAATAAGGATCTCTATGGTGGTAATTTCCCTTGCTAGACGCCATACTCTCCTAGGTTGTGAAACCAAGGCTATGATCAGCAAAGCTATGGAAATCAAGGAAAATGGAGACAAAAGCTCTAATACCACCTGTAGGATCGAAGGTAGGTCTAGAGGGGGGGGGATTAGACTACTTGACCCAAAAGAAATCTATCCTTTTCCCAAATTTAAGTCTTGGAAGATTTTAACAACTTAGCACAAGTCAAGCAATCAACCTACACTAGCAATTCTTAGAGTATAGCAGCGGAATGCAAAAACATTGCATATGAAGGTAAAGGTAAGGGTTTGGAAAGGCAAACACAATGTAGACACGAAGATTTTTGGCGTGGTTCCGATAGGTGGTGCTATCATACATCCACGTTGATGGAGACTTCAACCCATGAAGGGTAACGGTTATGCGAGTCCACAGAGGGCTCCATCCTCGAAGGGTCCACAAAGAAGCAACCTTGTATATCCCACCATGGCCATCGCCCACGAAGGACTTGCCTCACTTAGGTAGATCTTCATGAAGTAGGCGATCTCCTTGCCCTTACAAACTCCTTGGTTCAACTCCACAATCTTGACGGAGTCTCCCAAGTGACACCTAACTAATCTAGGAGACACCACTCTCCAAAAGGTAATAGATGGTGTGTTGATGATGAACTCCTTGCTCTTGTGCTTCAAATGATAGTCTTCCCAACACTCAACTCTCTGTCATAGATTTGGCTATGATGGAAAGATGATTTGAGTGGAAAGCAACTTGGGGAAGGCAAGAGATCAAGATTCTCGTGGTTGGATTGGAATGTCTTGGTCTCAACATATGAGTAGGTGGTTCTCTCTTAGAAAATGAATGCTGGAAGTGTAGGCATGTTCTCATGGCTCTCTCACTTATGGAGAGGAGCGTGGAGGTGTATATATAGCCTCCACATAAAATCTAACCATTACACACAAAAGAGCTAACTCAATCAGACCGAATGTATGAACTTGGTGAGATTGACTTAGTTCAAAATGTGAATGTTAGGATTTTTGGTGGGACCGACATGATCAACTTGGTGGGGCCGATGAGTTAGGGTTAGGGCAAAACTTGATCTCGGCTTGACCAATTACTTCAACTCGGTGATACCGATTTCAGTAACAAGCAAACAGAGAGTTGGTCAGGCAAACTCGCTGGGACCGATCGCTCCTTTCGGTAAGACCGAAACATTGTGAAAGAGAGACAGAGAGTTTGCATTGCAAACTCGGTGGGTCCGATCGCTCATTTCGGTGAGACCGAAACGTTATGAAGGAAAACGGAGAGTTTGCAGTCCCATCTCGGTGAGACCGAGCTGATTAGGGTTTCTGGCTATGGCTATGTTAAGTGAACTCGGTGGCGCCGGATGAATCAAATTGGTGGGGCCGAGTTTGACTTTAGGTTTTGGACATATTTGGAATTGAGAAGATGGTTGAGGGTTTTGGAGCATATCACTAAGCATTTTGAGCAAGTAGACCATTAAGCAACACCTCATCCCCTTTTAATAGAATTGGCTTTCCTATGGACTCAATGTGATCTTGGATCACTAAAATAGAAATGAAGAGTCTTGAGCTTTTGCCAATATTTGTCCTTAGCAATTTGAGGGGTCCACATCTCTAGTCCATGTCATGCCAATCATTGAACTTTATGAAATAATCAACCTGAAAGGATATTAGTTCAATGAGCTATATGTTGTTATGAATTACCAAAACCACCTAGGGATTAGTTGCACTTCCAGAGCTGTAGGGCGCGGTGACCGTGGATGAAGTGAAGGACGTTGGCGGCGTCCATGGCGGTGCCGGGAAACTCGCAACCGCTGCAAATGTGGAGAAGGAGGTGGCAGGTTCCGCCTCAGCGCTGCCGGAGCATAAGGTGACGGTGTTGAGCGGCACAGTCCATCCCGATGCACAGCCTGGCAAGGAGCAGGAGGTATTTGCACTTGCTTGTTAGTTGCAATATTTAGGATATTAGCTTGTAGACTTGGTTTCATTGGTTAGATTGTGATTCATACAGTAGTACAGATGGTTAGTGTAGTTGGTTTGACGGATGGTCCGGGGTTTTCTGTATGAGGAGCATGGGGTTTTTTTGTACTAGGGTTTTTTGGGTTACATTCGTTGCAAAAATGCTAGATAGATCTGTATGAGAGACAGGGATCTCTGTACTTCAATGCTACACAGATGTATGCTTATTAGATTTGTTTTTAATGCTACACATATGGTTTTTTAATGCTAGAGACATGTATGCTTATTAGATTGGGTCCCTATTAGATTTGTTTTTGAATGCTACGTAGATTAGGATTTTGAATGTCATATTCCCAAATGGAATCCATCAATTAAGAAGTTATTTGATTCACAAGTATATAAATTTGTCCATAATATGTAGTTATATTAGCTCTGTTGTTCAATGTGTGTGCATGACAATGGAAAATGCAAATAGGATCATAGTATGGATAATATGATCAAGGGTTCCCTATGATCATTGTGTCTGTGTGCATATCTAAATTATGAGTTGGCTTCTGTATTTACTAGTAATGGATGTAATTTTATATTCAGGAGGATGATTCTGTGGGGAATAAGAGGAAGCTGGTCCTTACTGGGTTCGACACGTATGATCCAAAGTATAGTGACGATGAAGAATATGAGGTAAGCCTTCTTGAAATTTAGATTGTTCATTTTGTTCCTTTGACATGGTGTATATGAATCTATAATGTATTAATGTAATTAATTCATGTGTGCAGTATGATTCTGGAGAAGATGCGTACAAGGATAACGCCGCGTCCTTCACAGCGAAGGAGGTGGAGAATATCAAGGCCAAGGGAGTTGCTTCCTTCTACAACTGCAAGATCAAGAAGTGGCACTGCCCCTACCGCACCACCAAGCTAAAGCCAAAGGATGGCCGCTTCGATCACCTTTTGTCTCATGTAGAGGATGCAACAATTTGTGGGGAGGACTACATGATCAGGGGGTAGCATGCTGGCCTCACGAAGGCCCTGACTCCGGTGTGATGTGATGATGTGATGATGTGATGAACTGAATGTGGCAACATGTTTTATCTTTATCTTTTGGGTTACTTTTGGTAAACCGAATGTGGCTGTTTATGATGTGATGAACTAAATCTGTGGTAGTAATGTATTATGCTATCTATATTTGCTTGTCCTTAAATTTGCCTGTGGTGTAAGGCTAGTTTTGTTTAGATGTTGTGAGCTATGAGTTTAGGTGCCGCAATGATCACACATGTTGTTTCAGTGTTGCTTCACTGATTAGACATGCTGCAAAGAATAAGAAAAAAGAGCAAATAGTCCATCATTTTATCAAATATTCCAATAACAGAGCAAAAAACAACATTTGAATGAAGATGTAATGATTTTTGTAATAAAGGAGTATTATCCTAATTATTTGTCTCATGTTTATTAATCAAGTGCATGCTTTTTCCCATCAGCATGTCTCATTTATCTGATGTTTTGAACTGACATTCAACAGGAAAGTATAAATTCAAAAAAATGCAAAAAAGACCTTGGCAAACTATCTATGTTTGTGTAGGAGATCATGTGTGCAAAATTTGAGGTGATTTAGAGGAGGTCAAAGAAATTTGAATTTGAGAAATGTGCTCCAAATGAGCTCCTAGGCTAGGGTAAACAGCCCCATTTGTAATCAAGTTTTTTTGGACCTACTCTAAATGAGCCAAATGTTTTTTATTAACACCTATTCAATCTATGTAGTGTAGATTCGAAGTCTCACTAATTTTTGAATTAATCTTCATATTTTTATGTTTTCTTTTGAAAAATATGATTTAATATAAAAACTATTAAAAACATGTTTAAAATATGAAACTAGAAAACTAAGTTCGGATCCTTCTTATTCACTTTGAAATAAAGCTTTGGTGATTTTATTTTATTTTTAAAATTTTCAAAAACAGGAAGTAACCCTACCTCCTCTCCTTGAACTCTATGAAATGTTGTACGTGATAGCTCATATGTGTGAAGGTTTTTTCATGAAAATGATCATAGACCAAGTTTATGATTTTTGGTTGGTAACATGTCACTTAAGACAACATTGTGCATAGGTTTTATATATTTTTGATTTATTTAAAATTGATGGTGCTCATTTAACCTTGATCGTGCCAGCTAGTTTTTTTTGAGAATGTCCGTATACCAAGTTTAGTATTTTTCCTCGTTAGTGTGTCTTATAATACGATGAACGGTGAAGGTATCATATTTTTCATTTTTTTTGAATTAGTTATGTTCAGTCAAAGCCTTGGAAACCCCGTTGACCAGCTCAAAACCCCTCTAAACATCGCAGGGTTTTGCCTAACCCTAGCTCCAAACATCAGCCATCCGATCATACCCTGGCGCCAAGTGACAACCCTCATATGTGGTCTTCTAGAAGGAATTTGGTGAGCAGGCTGCGTGTAGGCTCAGTGCCGTTGGATCACATGGACGGCTCCACATTGTTGGATCATGGGGCGACCCGCGAGATACAATCCTGTTGGTTGTGCTCGGCTGCTCGCCCACCACTGACTTTGCGAAAAAAGCGTAGTTATTGGGCCCAAAAGGAAACCAAGCTCTGGTTGGGCCGTCGAATTGCGCTGTTTTTTTGCATCGTTTGCTCTATTTTTTGTGAACGTGCTGGCTCTGATTTTTTGCATCGTTTGAAATTACACAACAATTGACATTGCCTAGAAAATTTAGTTCTTTTTGTTCAATACAAATGCAAAATGACCAAATTTATAAGGGCCAAATTTATTTTTATTATGCAAAATGTCCACAAACTATTCAAAAATTATCTCTTTTTGTTCATATAATATATATGACCATGGATTCCCACGCGTGTAATTAGCTTCTTTTTCTTCTTCTTTTCAAACCATGGTTTCCCACGCGTGTACACTCCCGATGCTGCGGTGAGTGTGAAAGCAGGCTACTTCACATTTGACCCTGTTATTTCCACGACGAAATAACACGTAGCACTATGGCTATTTAAGCCACCCTCTACCTCTGCCATCCCTCATCCATCTCCCATCCTCTGCCATCTGCCCTTCTTGCGCTTCGACCCCTTCTCCTTCTTCTGCACATCCCTCTGCCATGCAGTACACCGGACCAACCTACCGCTTCCCACCCACCATGCCAGACAGGCTCTACCCTACCGGCATGTACGTTGAGCACACACTACGTGTATCGGCGATATCAAGGTGGAGGAATGCAAGGAACTTCACCGAGTTCTTCCTCATGGCCGGCTACCGCCACCTCCCGCGGGGATCTCCAACGATGTTCCGCGTCGAGGATGTCATCCAAAACGGGGTGGTGGTTGCTGTCCTTGCCCACTTCACCAACACATTCGACGCCTTCTACCTCCTCGGCCGGGTGTTTTGGTGTGGCCGCGAGTTCATCGCTTTTACCACCCACAACATGTTCACAGAGTACACCAACATCTTCCCCACCGCGTCGCACATGCACACTCTTCTGTACCCCATCGACAACGCCCCGGAGGAGCAGTGAAGGGTGCCCGGAGGAGAAGAAAGGTGGAGAAGGCGGCGGCTAGGGTTCTAAACCCTCTATCTATTTTTCCTTTTTTGAGTCTATGTTATGTTAAGTTGTAATTGAACTATGTTGGAGATGCTATGGGCTTGTTGGCCCTTTTATTAAGTTTTCTATCTATTCTATTATTAAGTTCTTGCTAGTTTGAACTTTGTGACCGTGTTATGGGCTTGTTGGCCCTATCTACATATTTGTTGATTGTTTTCTTAGAGAGCTTGCTTTGTTAGTGACCACCTAGTGCATGCAGCCACAACGAACCCTTCTTTTTTTACACAAGCCACAAATATGTAACCACCTAGCTAGTGCATGCAGCCACAAAAATATAAAACATATTGTTCAATTTATTTGTCGTAGCAAAACGGGTGCAGATGCGAGCGGATCGAAAAGGCTGAAACTGATCATAAAAAATGATGCTCTAAATCGAGGAGACAAGCGTGCGAGAAGAGAGGAACCAACGGCAGTGACCGACACTACATCTGTGGCAGGTGGTGTGCGTGAAAGCTGCTTTGTCAGTGCATCGTGGTGGCACACATCGACGCATGTAGGCTCGGTCGACGCATCATGGCAGCGCGCATCAACGTATGCAGGCTTTGCTGGGTGCGTGAATAGCAGGCTTCTGTTGTGGCGCTGTGCGCATTCGTTTAATGCAAGGGACGGCCCAACGAAACCACGGCCCAACGGTCGAACGACGACACCGCCCAACATGGCCCCACTTGTTAGGTCCAATGGACGACACATTCCAGCGCGGCCCCACTCGACAGAGTTAATGGTCAAGCCATTGACCCAACGGCAACGTCCGTTGTGACCAGTTCTGAGGGTTTCGGGCAAGGGAGTGGGGAAAACTGAGTAAGAGCGCGGGGATGAATGAGTAGAGCTAAGGAACCAGGGGCAAAGATGTAAAGAAACCCTTTTTTGTTTGGCTTATTTGGCCTCTTTTATTTTTCCTCACATGGGACAATGCTCTAATAATGAAGATCATCACACTTTTATTTACTTACAACTCAAGAATTACAACTCGATACTTAGAACAAAATATGACTCTATATGAATGCCTCTGGCGGTGTACCGGGATATGCAATGACTCAAGAGTGACATGTATAAAAAATGATGAATGGTGGCTTTGCCACAAATATGATGTCAACTACATGATCATGAAAAGCAATATGACAATGATGGAGCATGTCATAATAAATGGAATGGTGGAAGTTGCATGGAAATATATCTCGGAATGGCTATGGAAATTCCATAATAGGTAGGTATGGTGGCTGTTTTGAGGAAGGTATATGGTGGGTGTATGGTACCGGCGAAAGTTGCGCGGTACTAGAGAGGCTAGCAATGGTGGAAGGGTGAGAGCGCGTATAATCCATGGACTCAACATTAGTCATAAAGAACTCACATACTTATTGCAAAAATCTATTAGTCGTCAAAACAAAGTACTACGCACATGCTCCTAGGGGGGGGGGTAGATTGGTAGGAAAAGATCATCGCTCGTCCCCGACCACCACTCATAAGGAAGACAATCAATAAATAAATCATGCTCCAACTTCGTTACATAACGGTTCACCATACGTGCATGCTACGGGAATCACAAACTTTAACACAAGTATTTCTACAATCCACAATTACTCACTAGCATGACTCTAATACCACCATCCTCATATCTCAAAACAATCATAAGGAATCAAACTTCTCATAGTATTTAGTGCACTTTATAAGAAAGTTTTTGTTATATCCCTCTTGGATGCCCATCATATTAGGACTAAATTCATAACCAAAGAAAATTACCATGCTGTTTAGAGAGACTCTCAAAATAATATAAGTGAAGCATGAGAGTTTAACAATTTCTATAAAATAAAACCACCATCATGCTCTAACAAGATATAAGTGAAGCACTAGAACAAAATTGCCTAGCTCAAAATATATAAGTGAAACTTGATGCGGCTTGAACTACGTCGGTATTTCCCCAAAGAGGAAGGGATAATGCAGCACAACTACGATATGTATTTTCCTCAGTGATAAGACCAAGATTATCGAACCAGTAGGAGAACCATGCAACATCGCACAAACAACTCCTGCACACAAAGAACAAATACTTAAAACCCGACGTAAGAAAGGGGTTGTCAATCCCTCACGGGTAAAAAGATAGGTAAAATTGTAGTAGATTGGATAAATAGATCTCACGGGAGCGCGAGATAAAATAAATAAATAAAAATTGCAGCAAGGTATTTTTGTATTTTTGGATTAATAGATCTGAAAATAAAAGCAAATAAAAATAGATCATGAATGCAAATATAATAAAGAAGAGACCTGGGGGCCGTAGATTTCACTAGTAGATTCTCTCGAGAAAAATAGCATATGGTGGGTAAACAAATTACTGTTGGGCAATTGATAGAACTTTTCAAATAATCATGATGATATCCAGGCAATGATCATTATATAGGCATCACGTCCAAGATTAGTAGACTGACTCCTGCCTGCATCTACTACTATTACTCCACACATCGACCGCTATCCAGCATGCATCTAGTGTATTAAGTTCATGGAGAAACGGAGTAATGCAACAAGAATGATGACATGATGTAGACAAGATCTATTTATGTAGAAATAGACCCCATCTTGTTATCCTTAATAGCAACGATACATACGTGTCGGTTCCCCTTCTGTCACTGGGATCAAGCACCGTAAGATCGAACCCATCACAAAGCATCTCTTCCCATGGCAAGAAAAATCGATCTAGTTGGCCTAACTAAACCAAAGATTCAAAGAAGAAATACGAGGCTATAAGTAATCATGCATAAAAGAGATCAAAAGACTCAAATAACTTTCATGGATAAAAACATAGATCTGATCATAAACTCAAAGTTCATCGGATCCGAACGAACACATCGCAAAAAGAGTTGCATCAAATAGATCTCCAAGAGACCATTGTATTGAGAATCAAGAGAGAGAGAGAGAGAGAGGAAGCCATCTAGCTACTAACTACGGACTGATGAACCACAAGTATATGGGGTCAATTGTAGTTTTTTCGATAAGTAAGAGTGTCGAACCCAACGAGGAGCAGAAGGAAATGACAAGTGGTTTTCAGCAAGGTAATGTCTACAAGTGCTAAAATTGTAGGTAGCGAAGTAGTTTGATATCAAGATAATTTGTAACATGCAAGTAACGATAGTAGTAACAAAAGTGCATCAAGGTATCCCAATCCTTTTGAGGCAATGGACATGCCAAAATGGTCTCTTATGATAAGATAAGTGTTCTTGAGGGTACACAGGAATTTTATCTAGTCGCTATCATCATGTTGGCTTAAATCGTGTTCACTACTTTGATAATTTGATATGTGGGTGGACCGATGCTTAGGTGCTGTTCTTACTTGAACAAACCTTCTACTTATTATTAACCCTCTCGCAATCATCCGCAACTACGAGAAAAGTATTAAGAATAAATTCTAACCATAGCATTAAACTTTTGGATCCAATCGGTCCCTTACGGAATAGCGCATAAACTCGGGTTTAAGCTTCTGCCACTCTCGCAACCCACCATATAATAACTACTCCACAATGCATTCCCTTAGGCCCAAATATGGTGAAGTGTCATGTAGTCGACGTTCACATGACACCACTAAGAAAATGGCAACATACATCTCATCAAAATATCAAACACATATCAAGTTCACACGATTACTTGCAACATGATTTCTCCCATGACCTCAAGAATGAAAGTAACTACTCACAAATGATAATCATGCTCAATATCAGAGGGGTATTAAATGGCATAATGGATATGAACATATAATCTTCCACCAAATAAACCATATAGTAATCAACTACAAGATGTAATCAACACTACTAGTCACCCACAAGCACCAACCTATAGTTTTGGTACAAAGATTGAACACAAGAGATGAACTAGGGTTTGAGAGGATTTGGTGCTGTTGAAGATGTTGATGAAGATATCCCTCCCCAAGATGGGAGAGTTGTTGGTGATGATGACGACTATCGGTGTCAAAACCGGTGGATCTCGGGTAGGGGGTCCCGAACTGTGCGTCTAGGCGGATGGTAACAGAAGACGAGGGACACGATGTTTTTACCCAGGTTCGGGCCCTCTCAATGGAGGTAAAACCCTACTCCTGCTTGATTAATATTGATGATATGGGTAGTACAATAGTAGATCTACCACGAGATCGGAGTGGCTAAACCCTAGAAGCTAGCCTATGGTATGATTGTTGTTCGTCCTACAGACTAAAACTGTCCGGTTTATATAGACACCGGAGAGGGCTAGGGTTACACAGAGTAGGTTACAATGGGAGGAGATCTTCATATCGTATCGCCAAGCTTGCCTTCCACGCCAAGGAAAGTCCCATCCGGACACGGGACGGAGTCTTCAATCTTGTATCTTCATAGTCCAGGAGTCCGGCCAAAGGTCTTAGTCCGGCCATCCGGACACCCCCTAATCCAGGACTCCCTCAATATCCCCTGAACCAGGCTTCAATGACGACGAGTCCGGCGGGCAAGTTGTCTTCGACATTGCAAGGCGGGTTCCTCCTCTGAATATTTCATAGAAGATGTTGAACACCAGGGTAGTGTCCGGCTCTGCAAAATAAGTTCCACATTCCACCGTAGAGAGAATAATATTTGCGTTAATCGGATCTGCTGACGTATTCCGCAGCGTGACATCATGCCACGGCCAGGCTTTTATTCATTTTATTGTTCCACCTCAGCGCGTTTAGCGAGGCGGTTTCCTTGGCACGTCTTGTCAAAGCAAAGATCGTGTCCCCTTATTCCGGGATTCTCATCAATACGGGTGTGGGTAACCCAACCGCGCCATTAACCGCGACACTTGGGAGATAAGCGAGTTTTATTAGGCCGGTGGGGGGCTCGTAGTTTTGGCCGCCCATATAAGGGGATAAGAATCTACCCTTTCCATTCACGCCTTCTTCTTCCTTTGCTTATTCGTCCCTGCACGCTCGAGCTCCAACGCCCAAGCCTGCACTTCCCGCCTCAACCTTCTCCAGTCATGTCCGGAGCGGGAGGTAGATGGATGGCTTCCTCCATCACGGAGGGGCAAATCAAAAAGCTGAGGAAGGCCGGATACTTGTCTGGCGACATCATGCACCGGCTTCCAGATGAGGGGAAACTCATCCCCACCCCTGGGCCCCATGAGAGGGTTGTTTTTCTTCCCCATTTCCTCTCCGGACTAGGTTTTCCTCTTCACCCGTTCGTCCGGGGGCTCATGTTCTACTATGGCCTGGACTTCCATGATCTGGCCCCGAACTTCAACCTCAACATCTCGGCGTTTATTGTTGTGTGCGAGGCCTTCCTCCGCATCCAGCCTCACTTTGGCCTATGGCTGAAGATCTTCAGCGTCAAGCCGAAGGTAGTGGGCGGGCGCCAAGCGGAGTGCGGAGGCGCCATGGTGGGCAAAATAGCCAACATTACCATCAAAGGGTGGCAATCAGGGTGGTTCTATATCACTGAGCCGCGTGACCCTAAATGGGCAGCGGCCCCCGAATTCCGATCTGGTATCCCCACACGGCTCACATCTTGGAAGGAGACGGGCCTGTCGTGGGGTAGTTCGGCGGAATTGACCGGACTTCAAACCTGCATCAAAGGAGTCCAGGTCATGCTCTTCCGCCGGATTCTCCCGTGTCAACGACGGGCTTTTAGCTTGTGGGAGTTCGACCCGGCCCAGCACCAGACTCTATCCCGGCTCTTCAACACAAAGCATTGGGATGCCTGGAAGGTGCTATTCAAGAGCTCCGAGGTCTCCCCTCCCGTCACCGAGGATTGCGGATTCTGCGTCGAGCAGCAAGCCAGCGCGGTGAGCTTAATTTTCCCTTTACAGGGTATTTATTTTTCATAGATTTGATTCTATGCGGGATCTAAACTCCCATCTCCTTAACAGGACTGGCAGAAAAAGGACGGACAGATCAACTGTCCGGCTCCCTTGCCCGAAGACCCAGCGGATGCCCACTTGACGAACCTGCTGGTCCCGGTACCTCACGTGGTGCCGGAGAAGAAGGCCAAGAAGAAGGCCACGGGGACTCGAAAGAGTTCCCGGCGCTTGGTGGTGTCGGATTCATCACCCGATAACCCCAAAGCACCCTCCGCCTCTGAGGACGAGGAGGAGGAAGAAGAAGAAGCCTCTCCCCCTCCAACGGGGGAAGGAAAGAAAAGGAAAGCCGCCCCAACTGGGGAGGCCGGAGGGTCCAAGAAAGGGAGAACCCTCCTTCCGGACTACACCTCTGACGCCAAAGACGGCGGGGAGGAATGGCCATCCAGGTTCAAGCCCCTGGCAAAATCATAAGTATCCGGTCATCCGAATAACTTATGACACCCCTCCATTATTTGGCATTTTCTGACACCGAATTTGATCATGTAGTCCGCCCAAGGCCCAGCTCGACGATTCGACGAGCGGCTCCTTGGATTCGTTGGATGTGAATAGCGCTTCACTTCCGACGGCCTCCTCCCCTCTCCCTACGGACGACGCCGAGGTGGAGTCCCAAAAGGGACTAAACCAGGAGGAGGTAGTCCCAGAGGCGCCACAAGGCGACCTTCTAGACTCCAGGCCCAAAGGGGGTAAAGCTCCGGAGGGATCTAAGTCCGGCCCCGAGCAGGACACTGCTCCGGAACCATCAGCGGTTCCGGAGTCCAACAGGCGGCGCCTTCATAAGAAGGGCAAGCCTGCGACGCCGGCGACTTGTGTCCATCCGGAGGCGCCAGACAATTTGCTGGAGGCGCTTAACGGCGCCTCCATCAACGAGGAACACCGCACTGTTATGAGTGCGGTGATTCAGAAGGTTCAGTCCGCCAAGAGCGGGCTGACGGAAGCCTGTACAAGCCTGTTAACGGGCTTTGAGGTATGTGTTCAAAAACATATATATATATATATAAAATATTACCGCATAGACAGTAGCCCCTGATGCTCAGTTTGGTGTTTGGAAAGAAAAGTTGAGCTGAGGATCTAAAAAGATATACGCAGGAGTCTAATAGAAATATGTCAATATGGGAATGTAGGCTGCACTGCTGACCTCTGCCACACTGACTGCAGAGGTCAATGCATTGAAGGAAAGCCTCGAGTGGTCCGAGAGCGAGCCCGGCCGTGCCAAGAAGCAGCTCGAGGATAAAGAGGGTACATAGTACCTCCTGTAAATGTATATAGAAATACTTGGTTGCAAAATAATAACAGGACCAACGTTAATGTTGCAGGAGCCACGACCGAGGTGGCGACCCTGAAAGAGGCGGTCTCCAAGGCCGAAAAGAGTGCGGCCATGGAGCGCACCGAGCGAGAGAAGCAGGAGGCGTGGGTGGCGGAGGTGCGGCAAGAGCTCCAGGCTCTCGTGGAAAAACACAAGAGTTTGGAGCGTGACTCGAAGACTCGAGAGTCCGAGCTTGCCTTGGCTCTTGAGAGTGCCAAGACCGCTAAGGCCGAAGCCCAGAAGGCCCTTCAGGAGATCGAGGCGATGAAGAAGATAGCGGCGGGTAAGGCATTCTTTATGCAAAGCAAAAATATAAAAGTTAATTATCTGCTACTTACCCGAATCCGAAGCTCTCCAGGAGCGTTCGCCAATCTGCCCTGTAGTGTGTCTGATGCCTCCGCATACTACCGATCCGAAGAGGGGATCTCGACGGAGAAAGTGTTCTGGTCTCAGTATGCTGAGGCCGAACATCCGGTGCCCCTGAGCGACCAGCTGAAGCAGCTAGTCGAGCTCCACAAGGTGGCCGAACAGGCCATGAAGGGCCTCATAGCTCGGTTGTGACCTGGAGAAGTCATGCCTGGGAGCTACTTCGGTCTGGTGCGGCGACTGGTGGATGCGTGTCCGTGGATTGAGGTCGTCAAGCGCTCCGTTTGTATTGAAGGTGCCCGTCGGGCCCTTGCCCGTGCTAAGGTGCACTGGGGCAAGCTAGATGCGGAGAAGCTGTTAACGGACGCGCCACCGCCGGGCAAGGAGTATCATACGCCCGAGATGTATTATAATGGCGTTCTGAAGGGTGCCCGCCGTATAGCGGATGAGTGCTCCAAAGATGTAATTTTTGAGTAGAATCGCATTTGTTATCCTGTACGCTGAAGCTTTGTTCATATGCGTTAAGCAACGCTTGTTAATTTAAAATATTATCTTCTGTGTGGCCGTTTATCAAATCTGTGAGATGCAAGTCGTCAGCTTCGACCCCCATGCCATGAGTGCTGGGGTGTTCAGGATAAACCTGAGCGCCCTTGTTCCCATTCTTGGGTCCATCTAGGGAGGCGTTCAGCACAACGAACCAGGCCGTCGGACTTATAATGCTTTATCACTCTCACTTAGCCATAGAATTCTATAATTTTAAATTTCGGCGAAGCCCCTAGTATTCGGAAGACCGAGTTCGGGGTGCTATCGACGCCTAGGCCGGATAAGTCCGGTTCCTCGCTTAAAGCGGCATAAGTCTTTAAGGACTCGAAGAAACCTCGCGAACAGCGACCGGTCTCTCGCACTATCATGACAGTCAGTTTTAGCTTTCTCTACTGAGGTGTTAACCCAGCTCAACTGGGGCACAATCGCAGTAGTTCTCCCAGCGCTACCTTAGCCAACAATGCGGAACGTAAGGTACCAAAACATGGGAGCCGGGCAAACCCAACTATTGACCAAAGACATGATTCGGAGCCGATGCATATAGTGCTATATGTTCGGGGTGCCGCACTTGTGAGAGTGTTCGGTCTTCTCACACCATGTTATGGGGTGTTGTAAGCCCCTGACGTATTGTCCGCACCAAAGTGTACGGTTGCAGAATGTCATGACTGAACATATTTATATATAAAAATAGATAAGTACAATAATAGGTAAGAGCTATATATTGTTTAGTAAAAAAAGGGCTGCTGCGAAAGCAGAACGATACAAGAAGTGCGGTAAGCAAGAGATGGGAGTATTTGACATATTCCCCTCCAGGGGCAAGCTGCGGGATTGTAAGTAAAACAGGTATTAAACTCGTTATAGAGACCACCTGGACTTTTGACGTGGCTTGCTCCCTCCCTGGCGGTTGCATCGTGGGTTCGGCGAGTGTATTGCTGGACATGCCTTCCGAATAGTTGGGTCCTGAAAGTGTGTAAAAAGGAAAACGGCGAAATAGGGAGCCCCTGAGTGCGGTTGAGCCGCATTCTGGGCGTACCGTTGTTGTGCCCCTCCCCTTATGCCCATGGTATCTCTAAGGCATAATTATGTATGCGTGGTACCAGTATCACCGTTTGGCGGGGGCTGGGGTTGGGGCCGCACTGCTATGCTTGCTCGGAACGTGCCAGCCGGATTTGTTGTAGGTTACTTCGGGCTCGCTTGACGTTGTCCGGACGTTTGACGCCTGGATTGGAGAACTGCCTTGAGAGGCTACTCTGTACTTCCGCCGCCAGGGCCGCCGTGTGCTCCTCCGTTCGGAGAGAGCGGTGTTTCCGTTTACCGTGATGACTCCGCGAGGTCCTGGCATCTTGAGCTTGAGATATGCGTAGTGTGGCACCACATTGAATTTTGCAAATGCGGTTCGTCCAAGCAAGGCGTGATAGCCGCTGCGGAATGGGACTATGTCGAAGATTAACTATTCGCTCCGGAAGTTGTCCGGGGATCCGAAGACCACTTCGAGTGTAACCGAGCCTGTACAGCTGGCCTCTACACCTGGTATGACACCTTTGAAGGTTGTCTTTGTGGGTTTAATCCTTGAAGGATCGATGCCAATTTTTCGCACTGTGTCCTGGTAAAGCAGGTTCAGGCTACTGCCGCCGTCCATTAGGACTCTGGTAAGGTGAAATCCGTCGATAATTGGGTCTAGGACCAGTGCGGCGAATCCGCCGTGACGGATGCTGGTGGGATAGTCCCTTCGATCGAAGGTGATCGGGCAGGAGGACCATGGGTTGAACTTTGGGGTGACTGGCTCCAGCGCATAGACGTCCTTAAGAGAACGCTTCCGCTCCCTTTTTGGGATGTGGGTTGCGTATATCATGTTCACCGTCCGAACTTGCAGGGGAAATCCATTCTATCCTTTGTTGTTCGGCGTCCGGGGCCCCTCCTCGTCATCACTATGTAGCCCCTTGTCTCTGGTCTCGGCACTTAACTTGCCTGCCTGCTTGAACACCCAACAATCCCTGTTGGTGTGATTGGCTGGCTGTTCAGGGGTGCCGTGTATCTGGCACAAGCGATCGAGTATCCGGTCTAAGCTGGATGGGCCCTTGGGGTTTCTTTTGAATGGCTTCTTCCGCTGACCCGGTTTAGAGCCTCTGAATCCGGCGTTGACTGCCGTATCTTCAGTATTGTCACCGTTAATGCGGCGCTTATGCTTGTTGCGACGTGACCTGCCATTGTTATCCTTGGTATCCGAATTGCCAGGGCTCTTGGTTATGTTGTTGCTACGAGCTAGCCAGCTGTCTTCTCCCGCACAGAAGCGGGTCATGAGTGTCGTGAGGGCTGCCATAGATTTCGGCTTTTCCTGTCCTAGGTGCCGGGCAAGCCATTCGTCTCGGATGTTGTGCCTGAAGGCTGCAAGGGCCTCGGCGTCCGGACAATCGACTATTTGGTTTTTCTTGGTTAGGAACCGTGTCCAGAATTGTCTAGCCGATTCCTCTGGCTGCTAGATTATGTGGCTTAGGTCATCGGCGTCTGGTGGTTGCACATACGTGCCCTGGAAGTTGTCAAGGAATGCAGATTCCAGGTCCTCCCAACAACTAATTGACTCTGCTGGCAGGCTGTTAAGCCAATGTCGAGCTGGTCCTTTAAGCTTGAGCGGGAGGTATTTGATGGCGTGTAGATCATCACCACGGGCCATGTGGATATGAAGGAGATAATCCTCGATCCATACCGCAGGATCTGTTGTGCCATCGTATGATTCGATGTTTACGGGTTTGAAACCCTCGGGGATTTGATGATCCATTACTTCGTCTGTGAAGCATAGTGGGTGTGCGGCGCCCCTATACTAGGCTATGTCACGACGCAGCTCGGACGAGCTTGGTCTGTTGTGTTCGGCCGGGCCATACTTATTATGTCCGGCGTGACAGCTAGCGTCACGTGAAGCGGCGCGCCCATGCGATCCGTAGATCAATCTTGTTTGCCTTGCCTTATTCTCCAAGATGTCTCGCAGGTCTGTTGCGTCTCCCCGTAGTATGGTATGTTTTGAGCGTTGTCGGGGTGCAGCTTGGGTTGAGGGCCTGAAGGCCTCTCTATCGCGGCCATGGGGTGGCCGATCGGGCGCATCGTACGCTGGTGATGTAGGTTTAGTTGCTTCCTCCTCAAGTTGGGGTAGCAGCCTGCGCTTTGGGTAGCTCTTGGATGGGCGTTCTAGTTTATACTCTTCGGCCGCCAGGACTTTGGTCCATCTGTCGGCTAGCAAGTCTTGGTCAGCTCTAAGCTGCTGCTGTTTCTTCTTGAGGCTGCTTGCCATGGCTACGAGCCTGCGTTTGAAAGGCTTTTGTTCGACGGGATCCTCTGGTATGACGAATTCGTCGTCGTCGAGGCTTGCCTCGTCTTCGGAGGGAGGCATGTAATTGTCGTCCTCATCCTCTTTGTCGGCCGCTCTCTCATGAGGGCCGGCTCCTTCGTCCTCCTGCACTGAATCGTGCTGGAGGGGGTTGTCTTCGGCACTGTCCGGCGTGTTGTTATCTCCGGTGCCGGAGTCGCTGTTTTTGCTTTGGCGGGACTTAGAGCGGCACCGCTGATGTCGGCGCTTGGGTTGCTTCTTGGAGGGGTCATCCTCCGTTTTCTCCTCGCCATCCCCCGCTTTAGGGGTGTCCACCATGTATATGTCATATGATGAGGTGGCTTTCCAGTTCCCTATAGGTGCTGGTTCTTGATCGTCTCCTTCATTGGCGTCCATGCCATCGATGTCTTCGGAGTCAAAGTCGAGCATGTCGGTTAAATCGTCGACAATGGCTACGAAGTGGGTGGTGGGTGGGCTTCGAATTTCTTCGTCATCCGCATCCCAACCATGTTGTCCATAGTTCGGCCAGGGCTCTCCTGACAAAGAGAGAGACTTTAATGAATTCAGGATATTGCCGAAAGGCGAGTGCTGAAAGACGTCCGCGGCGGTGAACTCCATGACCGGAGCCCAATCGGGCTTAATCGGAAGAGGTGCGGGATTTACGGAGTCCGGATCGGAGTCCGGCACCTTGGAGTCACGGGCCTTGCGAGGGACTAGGCTGGTATCCGGCTCTATCGCCGTAGAGGTTGCAGTTTCAGGGGCGGCGTCCAACCGTCCGTCCCCGACTGGCGTAGTGGGCTCCGAGCTAATGGTCGGAGCGGACACCTGAGCGACGCTCTGGGTGTTGTCCGATGATAGAGCTAAATCATGCCCATCATGACAGTGCGGCGCGCCCGGTCGTGGCTCGAACCCGTCGAAGATCAAGTCCCCGCGGATGTCGGCCATGTAGTTTAAGCTTCCAAACCTGACCTGATGGCCAGGGGCGTAGCTTTCGATTTGCTCCAGATGGCCGAACGAGTCGGCCCGCAGTGCGAAGCCGCCGAATACGAAGATCTGTCCGAGGAGAAAAGTCTCATCCCGGACCGCATCGTGATTGATGAGCGAAGAAGCCATCGGGCCTAAAGGCGATGACACAGAGGAACTCCCAATGAAAGCACCAATGTCGGTGTCAAAACCGGCGGATCTCGGGTAGGGGGTCCCGAACTGTGCATCTAGGCGGATGGTAACAGGAGACGAGGGACACGATGTTTTTACCCAGGTTCGGGCCCTCTCGATGGAGGTAAAACCCTACTCCTGCTTGATTAATATTGATGATATGGGTAGTACAAGAGTAGATCTACCACGAGATCGGAGTGGCTAAACCCTAGAAGCTAGCCTATGGTATGATTGTTGTTCGTCCTACGGACTAAAACTCTCCGGTTTATATAGACACCGGAGAGGGCTAGGGTTACACAGAGTCGGTTACAATGGGAGGAGATCTTCATATCGTATCGCCAAGCTTGCCTTCCACGCCAAGGAAAGTCCCATCCGGACATGGGACGGAGTCATCAATCTTGTATCTTCATAGTCCGGGAGTCCGGCCAAAGGTCTTAGTCCGGCCATCCGGACACCCCCTAATCCAGGACTCCCTCAACTACGATGATTCCCCCTCCGGGAGGGAAGTTCCCACGACGAAATTGCTCCGCTGGAGGGCAAAAGTGCTCCTGCCCAAGTTCCGCCTCGAGGCGGCGGCGCTTCGTCCCGAAAGTCCGCTTCCTAATTTTTCTAGGTCAAAATGACTTTTATACCAGAAGATGGGTACCGGAGGTGGGCCAAGGAGGGCAGCACCCACCAGGGCCGCCTGGGCCTCCTGGTGCGCCCAGGTGGGTTATGCCCACCTGGTGGCCCCCCTCTGGTACTTATTTGCTCCAATAATCCTTAAATATTCCATAAAAAGTCCTCAGGAAGTTTCAGCTCATTTAGAGTTGTGCATAATAGGTAGCTTGACGTAGCTTTTTCAGGTCCAGATTTCCATCTGCCAAAATTCTCCCCCTTTGTGCATACCTTGCATATTATGAGAGAAAAGGCATTAGAATTACTCCAAAAAGAATTATTATATAATAAAACATCATAAATAATAGTAGGAAAACATGATGCAAAATGGACGTATCAACTCCCCCAAGCTTACACCTCGCTTGTCCTCAAGCGAAAACCAAAATAAAAAAACATGTCCACATGCTTAGAGAGAGAGGTGTCGACAAAAACAAAAATACGAACATAGCAGCATCATGTTACTTATTATAACAACAACAAACTTTAACATAAAACTTTTATTATAGAACTTTTATCATAGACTTCTCATGAACAAGTGACAGTTCATCACAACAACGAAGTATAAAGCATAACTCTATCGGAAACCAACAAACTATGTTCTCAGTCAACTTTGCAACTACAATTCATCATCTTTTCAGGAAGGGTCACGTATCGGAGCCTTTAGGCAAGTCCACATAGTCAACCATCCTTTAGTATTCTATAATTTCTAACACTCACCGCTTACACATGAGCCAAACGTTTCAACTGGACACATAGAAAGATAGGGGCTTATAGTTTTGCCTCCCATCACACTCACCTCAAGGGTGATGTCAACAATAATAACTCATGCTACCCATATTCAACTGGATATATGTGCCTAGATCTTTCCTCACCACATGATGCTTGCCAAAAGATAAAAATAAAAGGAATAGAGAGAAAAACTTTGACTCTTGCATGAAAGTAAATACATGAAAGTAAAAGATAGGCCCTTCATAGAGGGAAGTAGAGGTTGCCATGTGATTTTTGTTTGTATGATCAACCCCTTAGTGAAATAGAATGTCACGTTATATTGCCCCTTGTGATGGCAACCTTTATTATGCAGTCTGTCGCTTTTATTCTTCACCATCACAAGTTCGTACAACGCTCAATTTTCCCTTACACTAAATGATCTCACACTTCTAGAAGCAATTTTATTGCCCTTTTTGCACCGATGACAACTTACTTGATGGATCTTACTCAATCCATAGGTAGGTATGGTGGACTCTCAAAGAAGATTTGGGTTTAAGAGTTTTGGATGCACAAGTAGTATCTCTACTTAGTGCGGAGTTTTTGGCTAGCAAAGATAGGGTCAAGTACCACATGTTGGAGGATCTATGACAATATAACTTCTGTGTGAATATGAACAAACATAAATCATTAAGTTGTCTTCCTTGTCCAACGTCAACAATTTTGGCACATAATATTTTGATGGGTGCTCACAATCATAAAAGATTTCCATGATAGTATATTTATATGTGAATCTTCTCTTCCTTTATTAATTCTTTCAAGAGTTGAATCATTGACCAATGCTATGTTTGTCAATCTACAATAAAATTCTCTACTTATAATTTTCCTTGTGTAATATCATCACTTACCATAAGATTGGCATATGCTCTTTTTCTTTTATTTCCTTCTTTTTATTGCAGCAAGAAAGTAAAGAAGGCAAAACTCAAACTAAACTTTATTATATATCTCGCACACAATTACAAAGATTGATCACTAAGCAAACTCACAGAAAGAAAGGATCGAACTAAACTTTTATTCTTCTAATAGCAAAAGATAACCATGGATCGAACTAAGAAAGTAAAGGCAAACGATAGTGGAGATGATACGATACCGGGGCACCTCCCCCAAGCTTGCTGAAAGCCAAGGGGAGTTCCCATACCCGATACTTGGTTTTCTTTTGGTGGTGAAGAAGAAGGTGGTGGTGATGAAGTAGTGCGTATGGCCGCCTTCCTTAGCTTACGCTTGAGGACGAAATTTTCATCTTTTAGTTCACGAATCTCCCACTCAAGCTCCAACACCTTTTTGCATAAATCTTGCTTATTTTCCTGCAAGAGACGAAAAGGGATAAACTGGATCTTAGGCCTCTTTGCTTTGTTGGGGAGACTTGACTTCTTAAATTCAATGTGCATGTCCCCAGGTTGGGGCAATGGAAATTCGTCCTATGCTCCTCTCTCCTCAGGAACATGGTCTTCTTATTCCTCTGAAGTGCAGGCATAGTGCTCCACATCCCCATAGACCTTGGAGTTTGTGATATAATCTGCAACATAGCTCTCACCCTCCGAGTCTTGGGATGACACAATTCCAGATCTGTCAAGAAAACAGAGAGAAAAGAAAACAGGAGATTTCTCTGTGATAAGGATGTCAACAGGTCCGGGAGGTATATAAAGATTTTTTTATCTTGGGAAACAAGCAGAACTGAAGAAAAACAAAGTCCGGAAAGTACCCGAGGTGGTCACAACCCACCTGGGCGCGCTAGGCATGCCTGGCGCGCCCTGGTATATTGATACGCCTCCAACGTATCTACTTTTCCTAATGCTTTCCCTCTTGTTTTGGACTCTAATTTGCATGGTTTGAATGAAACTAACCCCGGACTGACGCTGTTTTCAGCAGAACTACCATGGTGTTGTTTTTGTGCAAAAATAAAAGTTCTTGGAATGGAACGAAACTTTGCAAGGATTTTTTTATATCAATAAAGAGAATTTCTGGAGCCAAGGGTTACCTGAGGGGGTACCTGGGTGGGCACAACCCACCAGGGTGCACCTGCCCCCCAGGCACGCCCAGGTGGGTGCTGCCCACCTGGTGGCCCCGCTGACCCTGAAACCGACACTGTAAAATCACATTATTCCAAAAAAATGAGAGAGAAAGTATTATCGCGTTTCACGAGATGGAGCCACCTGTGTCTCCTATTCTTCATTGGGAGGCCAGATCTGGAGTTCGTTTGGGGCTCCGGAGAGGGGGATCTTCGATCTTCATCATCACCAACACATCTCCATCGCCAATTCCATGATGTTCCCGACCGGGAGTGAGTAATTCCTTTGTAGGCTCGCTGGTCGGTGAGGACTTGGATGAGATTCATCATGTAATCGAGTTAGTTTTGTTAGGGCCTGATCCCTAGTGTCCACTATGTTCTGAGATTGATGTTGGTATGACTTTGCCATGCTTAATGCTTGTCAATTTGGCCCCGGGTGCCATGATTTCAGATCTGAACCGTTTATATTATCACCTTTATATCCATGTTCTAGATCCGATCTTGCAAGTTATAGTCACCTACTACGTGTTATGATTCGGCAACCTCGGAGTGACAATAGTCGGGACCACTCCCGGTGATGACCGTAGTTTGAGGAGTTCACGCATCCACCGTGTGCTAATGCTTTGTTCCAGTTATCTATTAAAAGGAGGCCTTAATATCCCTTGGTTTCCATTAGGACCCCGCTGCCACGGGAGGGTAGGACAAAAGATGTCATGCAAGTTCTTTCCGTAAGCACGTATGACTATTTACGGAATACATGCCTACATTATATTTATGAACTGGAGCTAGTGCCGTATCGCCCTAGGTTATAACTGTCTCCTGATGAATATCATCCAACAAGTCACCGATCCATTGCCTACGAATCTATCTTATATTGTTCTTGCTAAGTTACTACTTCTACTGCCATCGTTACTGCTACTATCATCAAAACTATCATACTATTGTGCTACTAATCACTTTGCTACAGATAATTAATCTCCAGGTGTGGTTGAATTGACAACTCAGCTGCTAATACCATCAAATATTCTTTGGCTCCCCTTGTGTCGAATCTATAAATTTGGGTTGAATACTCTATCCTCGAAAACTGTTGTGATCCCCTATACTTGTGGGTTACCAAGACCTTTTTCTGGCACCGTTGTCGGGGAGCATAGCTATATTTGTTGAGTGCTACATCTTGAGCTTGCGTTGGTTTTCCTCGAAGATGAGAGGGTGATGCAGCAATAGTAGCGTAAGTATTTCCCTCAGTTTTTGAGAACCAAGGTATCAATCCAGTAGGAGGCTCCTCAAAAGTCCCATGCACCTACACAAACAAACTGAGAACTCGCAACCAACGCGATAAAGGGGTTGTCAATCCCTTCACGGCCACTTGCGACAGTGAGATCTAATAAAGATAGTATGATAAGATAAATATATTCTTGGTATTTTATAATATAGATGCAAAAAGTAAAGATGCAAATAAAAGTAGATTGAAAGCAAATATGATAAGAGATAGACCCGGGGGCCATAGGTTTCACTGGAGGCTTCTCTCAAGATAGCATAAGTATTACGGTGGGTGAACAAATTACTGTCGAGCAACTGATAGAAAAGCGCATAGTTATGAGATTATCTAGGCATGATCATGTATATAGGCATCACGTCCGTAACAAGTAGACCAACTCCTGCCTGCATCTACTACTATTACTCCACACATCGACCGCTATCCAGCATGCATCTAGAGTATTTAGTTCATAAGAACAGAGTAACGCATTAAGCAAGATGACATGATGTAGAGGGATAAACTCATGCAATATGATATAAACCCCATCTTATTATCCTCGATGGCAACAATACAATACGTGCCTTGCAACCCTTTCTGTCACTGGGTAAGTACACCGCAAGATTGAACCCAAAGCTAAGCACTTCTCCCATGGCAAGAAAGATCAATCTAGTAGGCCAAACCAAACTGATAATTCGAAGAGACTTGCAAAGATAACTCAATCATAAATAAAAGAATTCAGAGAAGATTCAAATATTATTCATAGATAAACTTGATCATAAACCCACAATTCATCGAATCTCGACAAACACACCGCAAAAAGAGTTTACATCGAATAGATCTCCACAAGAGAGGGGGAGAACATTGTATTGAGATCCAAAAAGAGAGAAGAAGCCATCTAGCTAATAACTATGGACCCGTAGGTCTGTGGTAAACCACTCACAACTCATCGGAGGGGCAAGGATGTTGATGTAGAAGCCCTCCGTGGTTGATTCCCCCTCCGGCAGAGTGCCGACAAAGGCTCCAAGATGGGATATCGCGGATACAGAAGGTTACGGCGGTGGAAATTGTGTTTCGTGGTGCTCCTGGATGTTTTCGGTGTACGTAGGTATATATAGGAGGAAGAAGTATGTCGGTGGCCGCCCGAGGGGCCCATGAGACAGGGGGGTGCGCCCTACAGGGGGGCGCCCTCCTATCTCATGGGAGCCTCGGCTGCTTCTTGACTTGCACTCCAAGTCCTCTGGATCATGTTCGTTCCAAAAATCACGCTCCCGAAGGTTTCATTCCGTTTGGACTCCATTTGATATTCCTTTTCTTCGAAATACTGAAATAGGCAAAAAAACAGCAATATGGGCTGGGCCTCCGGTTAGTAGGTTAGCCCCAAAAAATGATATAAATGTGTAAAATAAAGCCCATAAACATCCAAAAGGGGTAATATAATAGCATGGAACAATAAAAAATTATAGATACGTTGGAGACGTATCAAGCATCCCCAAGCTTAATTCCTGCTCGTCCTCGAGTAGGTAAATGATAAAAAAGAATCTTTTGATGTGGAATGCTACCTAGCATAATTCTCAATGTAATTTTCTTTATTGTGGCATGAATGTTCAGATCCAAATGATTCAAAATAAAAGCTTATAAAACATAAAAATAATAATGCTTCAAAGAATACTAAGAAATAATCATGTCCTATCAAAACAACATAGCCAAAGAAGGCTTATCCCTACAAAATCATATAGTTAGGCCATGCTTCATTTTCATTACACAAAATACTCCCGTAATGCACAACCCCGATGACGAGCCGAGCAATTGTTTCATACTTTTTAACGCGCTTCAGCTTTTTCAACTCTTACGCAATACATGAGCGCAAGCCATGGACATAGCACTATGGTGGCATATGGTGGTGGTTGTGAGGACAAAAGGGAGAAGATAGTCTCACATCAACTAGGTGTATTAACGGGCTATATGGAGATGCCCATTAATAGATATCAATGTGAGTGAGTAGGGATTGCCATGCAACGGATGCACTATAGCTATAAATATATTAAAACTCAATAAAATAAACTAAGTGGGTGTGCATCCAACTTGCTTGCTCACGAAGACCTAGGGCCTTTTGAGGAAGCCCATCATTGGAATATACAAGCCAAGTTCTATAATGAAAAATTCCCACTTAGTATAGGAAAGTGACAACATAGGAGACTCTCTATCATGAAGATCATGGTGCTACTTTGAAGCACAAGTGTGGAAAAAAAAGAGATAGTAGCATTGTCCCTTCTCTCTTTTTCTCTCATTTTATTTTTCCTCTTTTTTTTTCTTTGGCCTCTTTTTTCTTTTTTTCTTTTTGGCCTTTCACTTTTTTTTCTTTTTGTAAAGTCCGAAGTCTCATCCCGACTTGTGGGGGAATCATAGCCTTCATCATCCTTTCCTTACTAGGACAATGCTCTAATAATGAAGATCATCACACTTTTATGGATTTACAACTCAAGAATTACAACTCAAAGCTAGAACAAGATATGACTCTATATGAATGCCTCCGGCGGTGTACCGGGATATGCAATGAATCAAGAGTGACATGTATGAAAATTATGAAAGTGGCCTTGCCACAAATATGATGTCAACTACATGATCATGCAAAGAGCAATATGACAATGATGGAACGTGTCATAATAAACGGAATGGTGGAAAGTTGCATGGCAATATATCTCGGAATGGCTATGGAAATGCCATAATAGGTAGGTATGGTGGCTATTTTGAGGAAGGTAAATAAGGGGTTTATGATACCGACGAAAGTTGCGCGGTAATAATAAAGGCTAGCAAAGTGGAAGGATGAGTGTGCATATATCCATATTAGTCAAAAAGAACTCATATACTTATTGCAAAAGTCTACTTAGCCCTCAAAGCAAAGTACTACTATGCATGCCCCAAGTGGGATAGATTGGTAGGAAAATACCATCGCTCGTTCCCGACTACCACTCATAAGGAAGACAATCAAAAGAGCACCTCATGCAACCAATTTGTCACACAACTTTTACCATACATGCATGCTACGGGACTTGCCAACTTGAACAAAAGTATTTATCAATTTCATAATTACCCACTAGCATGACCCTAACATTACTACCTTTATATCTCAAAACAATTATCAAGCATCAAATTGATCATAGCATCCAATTCTTTTTCTGTGAAAGTTTTTATTATACCCAACTTGGATGCTCATCATTCTAGGACCAACTTTATGACCATAGCAAATACCATGCTGTTCTAAAAGACTCTCAAAAAGATATAAGTGAGGCATGAGAGACTAGAAATTTCTTCAAAATTAAGACACCATCGTGCTCTAAAAGATATAAGTGAAGCACTAGAGCAAAAACTATCAAGCTCAAAAGATATAAGTGAAGCACATAGAGTATTGTAGCAAATTCTAATCAAATAGGCTTCTCCCAAAAGGTGTGTACAGAAAGGATGATTGTGGTAAACTAAAAATCAAAGACTAATATAATACACGACGCTCCAAGGAAAACACATATCATGTGGCGAATAAAAATATAGCTCCAAGTAAAGTTACCAATGAACGAAGACGAAAGAGGGGATGCCTTCCCGGGGCATCACCAAACTTAGGCTTTTGGATATTCTTGAATATCTTGGGGTGCCATGGTCATCCCCAAGCTTAGGCTCTTGCCACTCCTTATTCCATAGTCCATAAAAGCTTTACCCAAAACTTGAAAACTTCACAACACAAAACTCAACAAGAAATCTTATAAGCTTCGTTAGTGAAAGAAAACAAAACCACCACATAAGATACTGTAATGAACTCATTATTTATTTATTTTGGTGTTAAACCTACTGTATTACAACTTCTTTATGGTTTATAAACTAATTTACAAGCCATAGATGCATTGAAATAAGCAAACAACACACGGAAAACAGAATCTGTCAAAAACAGAACAGTCTGTAGAAATCTGTAACTAATGCAAACTTCTGGAACTTTAAAAATCCTACAAAAATAGGAAGTCCTGGACAATTTGTTTATTGAACAGTATCAAAAAGAATCAACACAAAAGCACGTTCCTGTGATTTAAAGAAATTATATTGGTGCGCGCAAAGTTTCTGTTTTTCAGCAGAATCAAATCAACTATCATCGTAGGTTATCCTATAGGTTCTACTTGGCACAAACACTAATTAAAAGATAAAAACAGATCTAAACAGAAGGTAGATGCAAGAATTATTACTAAACAGGAGCAAAATCAAAGAACATAAAGAAAATTGGGTTGCCTCCCAACTAGCGCTATCGTTTAACGCCCCTAGCTAGGCATAAAAGCAAAGATAGATTCAAGTAGTGCCGTCTTTGGCACTCAACTTTTTAATGGAGTTGTGCTCAGGTCTGGGAGGCTCTTTGTGTTTCCCTTCATGCTCAGAGATCCTTTGATCTAAGGCATCCAACCGCTTATTACAAAGTACAATCAAATTATTCATGCGGTTGATACTCCCACCAATATTCTTAAGTGGTTCAACAATTTTTTGGAATTCACAAAGTTTCTCTAAAATTTGAGTTCCTTCAAGAGAGAAGGACGATCCCTTTTTTAGGGGAAGTACTCCTACTATCCCTTCTATAATTTCATAAGCGAAACTAGGATCAATTTCAATAAAACATCCTTTTGCGGCAAAATCAAGAAGTTGTCTATGGGATAGGGTTAACCCAACATAAAAATTACGCATTAAAATCTTGAAATCTCCTTCCACGGCACAACTATGATAAGATTCTAACATCCTAAACCAAGCATCTTTTAAATTTTCTCCTTGTCCTTGCTTGAAGTGAAGAACTTCAAAGTCGGGAGACGAAGGGATTAAGACAGAGCTAGCCATGACGACAAGATAAACAAACTAACACACGAGCAAACAAAAGGCAAGCAAAAAGAAGAGAGGAGGAGATTGGGAAAGAGAGGGCGAATAAAATGGCAAGGGTGAACTGGGGGAGAGGAAAACGAGAGGCAAATGGCAAATAATGTAAATGCGAGGGAGATGGGTTTGTGATGGGTACTTGGTATGTTGACTTGAGCGAAGACCTCCGCGGCAATGGTGCCAGAAATCCTTCTTGCTACGTCTTGAGCTTGCGTTGGTTTTCCTCGAAGAGGAGAGGGTGATGCAGCAATAGTAGCGTAAGTATTTCCCTCAGTTTTTGAGAACCAAGGTATCAATCCAGTAGGAGGCTCCTCAAAAGTCCCACGCACCTACACAAACAAACTGAGAAGTCGCAACCAATGCGATAAAGGGGTTGTCAATCCCTTCACGGCCACTTGCGAAAGTGAGATCTAATAAAGATAGTATGATAAGATAAATATATTTTTGGTATTTTATAATATAGATGCAAAAAGTAAAGAAGCAAATAAAAGTAGATTGAAAGCAAATATGATAAGAGATAGACCCGGGGGCCATAGGTTTCACTACATGCTTCTCTCAAGATAGCATAAGTATTACGATGGGTGAACAAATTACTGTCGAGTAATTGATAGAAAAGCACATAGTTATGAGATTATCTAGGCATGATCATGTATATAGGCATCACGTCCGTAACAAGTAGACCGACTCCTGCCTGCATCTACTACTATTACTCCACACATCAACCGCTATCCAGCATGCATCTAGAGTATTAAGTTCATAAGAACAGAGTAACACATTAAGCAAGATGACATGATGTAGAGGGATAAAGTCATGCAATATGATATAAACCCCATCTTTTTATCCTCGATGGCTACAATACAATACGTGCCTTGCAACCCTTTCTGTCACTGGGTAAGGATACCGCAAGATTGAACCCAAAGCTAAGCACTTCTCCCATGGAAAGAAAGATCAATCTAGTAGGCCAAACCAAACTATTAATTCGAAGAGACTTGCAAAGATAACTCAATCATACATAAAAGAATTCAGAGAAGATTCAAATATTATTCATAGATAAACTTGATCATAAACCCACAATTCATCGGATCTCGACAAACACACCGCAAAAAGAGTTTACATCAAATAGATCTCCACAAGAGAGGGGGAGAACATTGTATTGAGATCCAAAAAGAGAGAAGAAGCCATCTAGCTAATAACTATGGACCCGTAGGTTTGTGGTAAACTACTCACAACTCATCGGAGGGGCAAGGATGTTGATGTCGAAGCCCTCCGTGGTAGATTCCCCCTCCGGCAGAGTGCCGGCGAAGGCTCCAAGATGGGATCTCGCGGATACAGAAGGTTACGGTGGTGGAAATTGTGTTTCGTGGTGCTCCTAGATGTTTTCGGGGTATGTAGGTATATATAGGAGGAAGAAGTACGTCGGTGGCTGCCCAAGGGGCGCACGAGACAGGGGGGCGCGCCCTATAGGAGGGGGGCGCCCTCCTATCTCATGGGAGCCTCGAATGCTTCTTGACTTGCACTCCAAGTCCTCTGGATCATGTTCGTTCCAAAAATCACGCTCCCGAAGGTTTCATTCCGTTTGGACTCTGTTTGATATTCCTTTTCTTAGAAATACTGAAATAGGCAAAAACTAGCAATATGGGCTGGCCTCCGGTTAGTAGGTTAGCCCCAAAAATGATATAAATTTGTAAAATAAAGCCCATAAACATCCAAAAGGGGTAATATAATTGCATGGAACAATAAAAAATTATAGATACGTTGGAGACGTATCATTGAGTCACTTGGGATTATTATCATATTATCACTATGAAGAATCTGAAGGATGCTAAGACTAAGATTTTTCCCTCAAAGACGAGGGGAGGTAAGGTACTGCCATCCAGTTCTGCTTTAGATTCACCTTCTGTTATAAGTAAACTTGCAACACCATAACATGCTATTAATTCTGATATGTCGCAAGTTATTGATGATGCTACTTCTGCTATGAATGCTACTCATGATGATGCTAGTACCTTGCTTGATGATTATGTGCCACTAGGTGAATTTCTTGATGAACAAATTGCTAGAGTAAGACAACATGATATTGTTGAATCTGATGATGAACTTGAAACTGAAAATCTTGGAACACCTACTAGAACTAGTCCTCCCAGATATGAATTGCCAAAGGTACCACAAGGTTATACTATGAGTGAGGAGGCAACTAGAGATATTCTTGCTTGTAAGGATAGAGATGATCTAGAGAAATTATTATGCAAGTATAAAGAAAGATCTCTGAATGCTTAAATGAAATGTGATCCGGAGTTTGCTACTTCACCTATTCTTATTGATGATAAGGATTATGAATTCTCTGTCGACCCAGAGTTAATTACTTTGGTTGAATCTGATCCTTTCCATGGTTATGAAACTGAAATTGTTGTGGCACATCTTACTAAGTTTAATGGTATAGCTTCCCTTTTTGCTCATGATGAGAAGATTCGCTATTACTATATTCTCAAGTTATTTCCATTCTCATTAAAGGGTGATGCTAAAGCTTGGTACAATACTCTTGCTCCAGGTTGTGTGCGTAGTCCCCAGGATATGATTTATTACTTCTCTGATAAGTATTTCCCTGCTCATAAGAAACAAGCCGCCTTGCAGGAGATATTTAACTTTGTGAAAATTGAAGAAGAGAGTCCCCCACAAGTTTGGGGGAGGCTTCTCCAATTGCTTAATGCTTCGCCTAATCATCCTCTTAAGAAAAATGAAATACTTGATATCTTCTATAATGGACTAACCGATGCTTCTAGGGACTTCCTAGATAGTTGTGCTGGTTGTGTTTTCAGGGAACGAACTATTTGGCAAGCTGAAGAATTATTGAATAACATATTGAAAAATTATGATGACTGGACTCCTCCTGAAACACCTATTAAACCCACTCCGAAGAAGAGGGGTATCTTATATCTCAGTCCTGAAGATATGCAAGAGGCAAAGAAACCTATGAAGGAAAAATGTATTAAGGCCGAGGGTGTTAAAAACTTACCACCTATTAAGGAAATACACGGGCTTGAAGCACCACCACCACCTAAGGTGGTAGAGGTAAAATCTTTAATGAAATTCAATGATAGTGATGATGCTCATAGCAAACATCCTAGTCAGTGCCTTTATGAGTTTGATAATTACATTAGAAAGCAAGATCACTTCAATGCAAATGTTATGAAACAATTGAATACAACTCTGATATGTTTTCTCGCTTAAGTGACTTGTTATTTAGAATCTCAAATGATGTTAGAGGTGTATGAAAACATGCCTCTATGGTTCAAACTCAATTAGAACAAGTTGCTAAATCTCAAAGAGAGTTACTTGATGAAGTGAACAATAATATAAGTGGCTTTGCTGTTAGAGTAGCGACTAGAGGTGGTAAAATGACCCAGGAACCACTTTATCCTGAGGGACAACCAAAGAGAACTGAACATGATTCACAAAGAAACAACACCACTACACCTAGTTCTTCTAAAAAGAAGAAGAAGAAAAATGATAAGACTTTGCATGCCTATAGGGAACCTGAAATGGAAAAACCTCCTGATAATGATAATGAAGTATCTATTTTTGATGCTGAAACTCAATCTGGTAATGAACACTCACCTTCTGATAATGAAAAAGATAATGATGAGGTTCATGAAGACACTGAACCAAATGGTAAAGAACCAGATAATGATGTTGAGATAGAACTAGCTGTTGATCTTGATAACCCACAACCAAAGAATAAAAGGTATGATAAAAGAGAGTTTGCTGCTAGAAAACACGGTAAGGAAAGAGAACCATGGGTTCAAAAGCCTATGCCCTTTCCACCTAAGTCAACTAAAAATAAAGATGATGAAGAATTTGAACGCTTTGCTGAAATGCTGAGGCCAGTCTCTCCGCGGACTTGCTTAACTGACATCTTGAAAATGCCTCTTATGCAAAGTATATGATAGACATCATCACTAATAAGAGAAAAATACCGAAAGCTGAAATCTCCACTATGCTTGCTAATTATACTTTTAAAGATGGAGTACCTAAAAAACTCGGAGATCCGGGAATACCAACTATACCTTGCTCCATCAAAGAAATTAAGTGAAAACTGCTTTATGTGATTTGGGAGCCGGTGTTAGTGTTATACCTTTCTCTTTATATAGAAGACTTGATTTGAATAAACTCACACCTACTGAAATATCTTTGCAAATGGCTGACAAATCAACTGCCATACTTATCGGTATTTGTGAGGATGTGCCCGTTCTTGTTGCTAATGTTACTATTTTGACTGCCTTTGTTATACTTGTTATGCCCGAGGACGACAACATGTCGATTATCCTTGGTAGACCCTTCTTGAATACTGCAGGGGCTGTTATTGATTGCAATAAAAGCAAGGTCACTTTTCATATCAATGGTAATGAGCATACGATGCATTTTCCGAAGAAACAATTCCAAGTGAATGGTATTAATGTTATTGAAAAATCTCTGACAATCACTATTGGAAGTTTTTAACTACCTCTACCTACTGCTAAAAAGAAATATGAAATGCTTATTGTTGGGGACATTCATATCCCCATTGAGGTAACTTAGTGATTTACGAAAGTTCTTCGGTTTCATGCTAATCGAAAGTGGTTGTGAATAAGACTTGATCAACCTTATTAATGGATCATTTTTTGAGAGGTATGAATTTGATGAATTTAGTGAGCACTACTTTCTGTCCCTACCTTTTGTTTTCTGTTTTTCTTAGTTAAATAAAATAAAATGCCATGCTTTGTCTATTTTCTGAGTTTTTTATGCAATAAAAAATGACCCAAAAATAAAAGTTCTCGGAATGCTCGGAAAATCTAATACTATTTTTTTCTGGATATTTCTGAATTTCAGGTGCAAATAATATCAGAGGGAGGTGCACCAGGTGGGCACAACCCACTTGGGCGCGCCAGGACCCCCAGGAGTGACCTGGTGGGTTGTGGTCCCCACATGGCCCCCCTCACTTACTTCTTCTTCCCACATCACTCCATTCACCCATAAAAAATCACTATCACTCTCTCTCTCTCTCATGTTCTTGCTCCCAAAACCACGGATTTCAATCTCTTTGCTTGAAGCTCCATTTCTGAAACTGTCTCGGGGATTTGTTGCTTGGTATGTGACTCCTCCATGTGTCCAATTAGTTTTTGTTTTAGTGGTTTGTATTTAGAATAATTAGCTACTCTTGGTGCTACTGTAGATGAGCTTGCATGTTGAATTCTTAGAGTTCTAAGTAGTTTGAATGCTTGCTATGACCTCTATATATCCCTATGAGTAGTTTCTATCATTCTTGTGAAGTTCTGTTAATAATTTTTTCATGACCATTTTTTTAGAAAATTGTACGCCAACATTATGAACTTCTTTGGAAGGAGTTCTTCGAGGAGGAGATCCTCGGAGGCATCTTCTAGCAGCAGCTCCGCTCGTCGGTCCTATGCTGAACCAAGTGAAAGTTCCATTCGAAGTGCCACCACCAAAACATGCTTATGACCGTGCCATGATTATATGATGAGTGTGGGTATTAAGGAGGAATTTGAGCAATATGTCCGCAATGCCGACCTCGGTCCCTACATTGCAGATAAGTGCGACCAACACCTCATCCTGACTGAATCATTTGTCAAAGAATTTAAATTCTTTCCCCGTGAGTCTAGGGTGTCATTTAAACTGTATGAAAATCCATTTACCATTTCTCTAGAAAGGTTTGCTCACCTCTGCAAAATCCCATTCTGGGATTCGCTCGATGAGCCACCTAGGTTTGAGTTTGAAATGTTCTTGACTAGTCTTTGTTTTGGTGAAACTAGGGGAGTGACGCAAGGTAGAATAAAGAGCATACATTTTCCTACAATTCTGTACTTAGCATTATTTAATGGAAAATGTATTGTAGGCAAACAAGGTTGTAGTACACTTTGTGCTCCCGATCTGAGCCTCATTCACACCGCTCTCTACGGTGATAAAAGTTATAACCTTGGAGAAATTGTTGCACGCAGACTACATCATAACGCTAACAGTGGCTACTTCTATGGTGGAATTTATGCAACACGTTTAGCACGAGGGCTGGGTGTTTCACCTTTGCCCTTTGCCCCTATCCTACCCACGCAGTATTTAGACTTTGATGCTTTAAAAAGCCATAAGATCCTAAATCATAACTTCACTTACAATTTTTTGTTTAACCAAATGTCTGTTGTGCACACATATTTGCCTGCGCCTGCTCTTTTTGACTATCACAGCAAAGGAAGACATTTTGTTCTTGAGAGCGAGGCTCGAGCTCACAACGCAGCAGTGGAGGTAGCACAACAGACCGAGGCATCAACACCGAGAGCCTCCGTGAGCTACCGTGCCGACTACGATCCAGGCTACTAACTGCTTACCAAGTTAGGCCAAAAGCCTAAGCTTGGGGGAGTACGTGTTTCTCACCGACATTACATTCATGTTCACACAATTCATTCCAGTTGTCGGTGTCCACACTTTTTCATTGTATCATCCTTGCTTAAATTATTTTTCTTGCTTTCTTCTTGTGTGTTTGAAAAACTTTGAGAAAATCCCCAAAATATGTTTCTTGCTTCTTTTTGAATTTTCTTCCTAGTTTAAATTGTTGTAGTACTAAAAAGAAAACCCAAAAAGATTTCCTTGTTCTTCTTTTACTTGTTTGGAGCTTCCCTGTGTAAATACTTTTTCTCGTTTTTTGCTTTTCTCTTTTCATTTGCTTGCTTTCGGAAAAACTAAAAACTCCAAAATATTTTAGTGTGTTTCTCTGAATTTCTTTTCTTTTTATCGAGTCATACCGAGGAGAAGACCACGATGAAAATGTTGAGTAGCTCCCATTTACATTGTTGATCTAATAAAGAGCCCATATTACCTTATTTTCTCCTCTTGAATAAATTGCTTGCAGATTCTAGCTTAGTCCACGACACTATTGCACTATTATTATTTCAAATCGCTCGGTCGCGCAAGTGAAAGGCAATAATGACGATATTAGATGAACTGGCCTGGCAGAGAGAAATGGGTATGAACTCGGCTTGTTCTATTTTTGTAAATATGTTTAACCTAGTATCCAAGATTCAACTTCTTATGATCAAACATGTTTGCAATGACAATTAGAGATTATAGTTTCTCATGCCATGCATAAGTAGCTAGGTGTGAATAATGACTTATCTTGGATATCAACATTGCGTTAAAATGATTGTGATGTAGTATGATGATATGGTATCCTCCTCTGAATGTTCGAGTGTCTTGACTTGGAACATGTTCATGCATGTAGTTGAATCAAAACCAACATAGCGTCTATGATATTTATGTTCATGGTGTTCATATCCTACTCATGCGAGTATCCAATGTTACTTATGCATAATGCATGTTCATGACCGTTGTTGCTCTCTAGCTGGCTGCTTCTCAACCTATTTGCTGGCCTTCACCTGTACTAAGTGGGAACCCTACTTGTACATCCAAAAACCTGAAACCCAAGTTATTCCAGATGAGTCCACCATACCTACCTATATGCGGTATTACCCTGCCGTCCTAAGTAAATTTGCATGTGCCAACTCTAAAAACTTCAAATAAATATCCTTTTGTGTGCCTGGATCGTTCATCGAACGACAAGAGGTAGTCGGTATCTTCCATGCTAAGCGGGTTATTCTCAGGTCGAGTGTCTATTCACTCACCATCGCACGAGAAAAGGGCGGTAATAGGGATGCCCAGTCCCAAACTGCAAAAATAAAAGAGCTTACACATAATCAAACAAAAACTCCCAATGATGTCATAACCTTTACATTTCCTCTTGGGAACCGCCACTAGCACGAGATATTGATAACTAATAGTCGTGAAGTGAATGACAAGGGTGCATGTCGCAAAATATCACTTACCTCTGTTTTAAAAACTTGAGCTCTGGCATCTCTGCAAATTACTGCTTCCCTCTGCGAAGGGACTATCTATTTACTCTTATGTTGTGTCATCACCTTCTCAAATAAGCGCCAGAACCTAAGAGCACTGCTGTCCTGCTGATGCATTATGTGTAGCTAATGTTGGGTGCATCATGACTGGATCTTTTCTACCATGAATTACAATGTTTGGTCGCTGCTTGAACTTTGGGGGTGCTCTGAATTTATGTTTTGCGGTGTCAGAAAGGGCTATCGAGATACCACTATTGTCATATTATATCATGGTTTTTTTGACAACGTGTTGATATTTGAGATATCTTATTATTGCTCTCTAGTTGATTATGTCATTGATATGAGTTAATATAATTTTTAAGAGTTATTGTCAACATGGTTAGTTATAATCCTTGCTGAAAACCTGGGTGCTGTTTAAGCTTATTTATGAAACAAGAGCAAAAGAGTTTGCAAAAGTTTTTCTTTTTCACTTTCAGTTTATCAACTGAATTGCTTGAGGACAAGCAAAGGTTCAAGCTTGGGGGAGTTGACACGTCTCCAACGTATCTACTTTTCCCAATGCTTTTCCTCTTGTTTTGGACTCTAATTTGCATGATTTGAATGAAACTAACCCCAAACTGACGCTGTTTTCACCAGAACTACCATGGTGTTGTTGTTGTGCAGAAATAAAAGTTTCCAGAATGGAACGAAACTTTGCGAGGATTTTTTATATCAACAAAGAGAATTTCTGGAGCCAAGGGGTACCTAAGGGGGGCTCCTGGGTGGGCGCAACCCACCAGGGCGCGCTTGCCCCCCAGGCGCGCCCAGGTGGGTGTTGCCCACCTGGTGGCCCCACTGACCCTGGAACCGACGCTATAAAATCACATCATTCCAGAAAAATGAGAGAGTAAGTATTATCACGTTTCACGAGATGGAGCCGCCACCATCTCCTGTTCTTCATCGGGAGGCCAGATCTTGAGTCCGATTGGGGCTCCGGAGAGGGGGATCTTCGATCTTCGTCATCACCAACATATCTCCATCGCCAATTTCATGGTGCTCCCCACCGGGAGTGAATAATTCCTTCGTAGGCTCACTGGTCGGTGAGGAGTTGGATGAGATTCATCATGTAATCGAGTTAGTTTTGTTAGGGACTGATCCCTAGTATCCACTATGTTCTGAGATTGATGTTGCCATGAGTTTGCCATGCTTAATGCTTGTCACTTTGGGCCCGGGTGCCATGATTTCAGATCTGAACCATTTATGTTATCACCTTTATATCCATGTTCTAGATCCGATCTTGCAAGTTATAGTCACCTACTACGTGTTATGATGCGGCATCCCCGGAGTGACAATAGCCGGGACCACTCCCGGTGATGACAGTAGTTTGAGGAGTTCACGTATTCACTGTGTGCTGATTCTTTGTTCCGGTTCTCTATTAAAAGGAGGCCTTAATATCCCTTAGTTTCCATTAGGACCCCGCTGCCATGGGAGGGTAGGAAAGAAGATGTCATGCAAGTTCTTTCCATAAGCACGTATGACTATTTATGGAATACATGCCTACATTATATTTATGAACTGGAGCTAGTGCTGTATTGCTCTAAGTTATAATTGTCTCATGATAAATATCATCCAACGAGTCACCAATCCAATGCCTACGAATTTATCTTATATTGTTCGTGCTAAGTTACTACTGCTACTGCCATCGTTACTACTACAATGTCACTGCTATCACTGTTACCGTTACTGTTGCTACTGCTACTATCATCAAAACTATCATACTACTGTGCTACTAATCACTTTGCTGCAAATAATTAATCTCCAGGTGTGGTTGAATTGACAACTCGGCTGCTAATACCTTCAAATATTCTTTGGCCCCCCTTGTGTCGAATCTATAAATATTTTCCAACTTTGAACTCACGCTTTTGGATTCTTTTGTCATGCCATATTTTAACTTTTTCTTTTAATAACTTTGCATTTTCATAAGCCTGTGTTCTCCATTCATCTAATGAGCTAATATCAAATAACCTCTTTCTCCAGCAAGTTTGAAATCATAGTTGAGTTCTTTAATTGCCCAATATGCTTTATGTTCTAACTCAAGAGGTAAATGACAAGCTTTTCCATAAACCATTTTATATGGAGACATACCCATAGGATTTTTATATGCCGTTCTATAAGCCCAAAGTGCACTATCTAATTTCTTAGACCAATTCTTCCGGGACCTATTAACAGTCTTTTGTCAGATTAGTTTTATTTCTCTATTGCTAAGTTCAACTTGACCACTAGACTGAGGATGATAAGGCGATGCAATTCTATGGTTAACATCATACCTAGCAAGCATTTTACGGAAAGCACCATGAATAAAGTGTGAACCACCATCAGTCATTAAATATCTAGGGACTCCAAATCTTGGGAAAATAACTTCCTTAAGCATTTTAATAGAGGTGTTGTGATCATCACTACTGGTTGGAATAGCTTCTACTCACTTAGTAACATAATCAACAACAACCAAAATATGTGTATACCCATTAGAGGAAGGAAAAGGTCCCATGAAATCAAATCCCCAAACATCAAATGGTTCAACAGCAAGTGAATAATTCATAGGAATTTCTTGATGCTTACCGATATTACCTATTCACTGACATTCATCACAAGATGAGACAAACTTATGTGCATCCTTGAAGAGAGTAGGCCAATAAAAACCAGATTGCAATACCTTATGAGCAGTTCTGTCTCCCGCGTGATGTCCTCCATAAGCTTCGGAGTGACATTTCCGTAGGATTTCTTCTTGTTCATGCTCAAGTACACAACGTCTAATAATACCATCTACTCCTTATTTATAAATATGTGGGTCATCACAAAAGTAATGTCTTAAATCATAGAAGAATTTTTTTCTTTTGTTGGTATGTGAAGCTAGGTGGTATGTATTTAGCAACAATATAATTAGCATAGTCAGCATACCAAGGTGTACTATTAGAAACATTTATTGCAGCTAACTGTTCATCAGGAAAGCTATCATTAATGGGTTGTGGGTCATCAAGAATATTTTCAAGCTTAGACAAGTTATCAGCTATGGGGTTCTCTACTCCTTTCCTGTCAGTGATATGCAAATCAAATCCCCACTATTAAAGGGGATCGAACGTCGTGATGGTTCGACCTCACTCGATCCCACCTCCCTTCGCACGCTAATGCAGTAAAAAAATCTATCGATCTGGCAGGCTGGAGAAACCCGAAAAATCAGCCCACGCTCCCACCATCGTCGCTCAAGAAAAATAATAATAAACTGTCGCCAGACAAACACGTCATGTCCACCTCTCCCTGCCCCCTCGCTCTCGATCTCGTCTCTCTCCTGCCAAATATCTTGAGAGGAAGGAGCGCAGCGGAGGCACCGAGAAGGAGGGGGTCGCCTTGCTCACTTCTGCTGACGACGATTATGCTCATCGCCGCGCCTGCCGCCGATCCCCAAGCCGCGGGACACCTGGCGCGGCCACCCCCGCTGCCGCCGCCGCCACCGGGACGGGAAGAGCAGGGCCGCGGGAGTCGGCGAGGCCTCCAAGGAGGGCGCCGGCCCCGAACCCGACCCCTACCCCCAGGCGAGCTCCGGTTCCGCCACGCTGTAATCCGCTCGAGCGCCGCCTCCCCGCGTGTGTCTTCGTTGCCATCCGGTGCACACGCCCACCATGCCGGCAAAGCTTCCGCCCTACTTGCAATGGCAGATTGATGTAAACATGCTTCATGTGCTGATGCCTAATTTTGGGTCTCAGTGTTGAGTTCTCCTTGGTTTGTCTTCTTGATGCCTAATTTTTGGCTCTCAGTGTTTAATTCTTCTTGGTTTGTTTGAAATTACCGGCCTTATTCCCGGATTGGGTCTTGTGACCACAAACCTGGAGACATACAAGATCGATGAGGTAGACGTTCTTCAATTTGTTTAGTGATCTACTCTTTTCCTCAAGGTTGGAGGATCCTTTCTTCATGTGCGTCTTCCTCCTGCAGATGTGATCGTTGGTACTAACTAAGGTGGTTTGGTGTTTCATGAAGTTTAACAGATTGGTGCTCATGCCGGGGTGGTATGCCAGCTGCTTGCAGCATGCGTTAGCAATCAACACCAGGACTCCATAAAGACCCAAAGAGAGGCAGAGCAACAATGAAGATATGTTTATACCGAGCATGTAGGGGCAGCCTGCAAGTTGCCGGTGTTCTTCAGGTTGCTCTTGATGTCCATGCTGAGCATAGATATCCCAATTTGCTATGCATTTGAGTTCTAATTACAATACAATTATGAATATTTTTCTTTGCAGAACTATCAAACAACTTAAATTAACAAGTTGGCAACCTTTGAATGTGTAGAACAGTAGCGAGGACATTGTTGCCGAGCTTACAAATTACTATCCTCAGCATGCACATATCTGATTTCCTCATGTTGGCCTTTTTACATCCAGAAAAAGACTGTCCAAACAACACCTATGGTCAATTTTACTTGTTAACGGCTGTTTGTTTTGTACACATTATTTTCTAAATTTATGTCAAACTTCAACTGATATATACTTCTAACAGAGTCAAACATGCTACACGCATATCATTTTCTTAGATGGTATATAGGGCTTGAATAGTAATTGTGGGTTCTCACGTACTATGTATAACGTAAGAGAGACTACATGGATGACATATCTTTAGAAAAATTGAAAGAATTATGGTGGTACAGTGTGTTCTTGGTTATACATGGGAGTTCAAAAAAATGCAGACTCCTTTCTTTGCTACATGATTGTAGATGGCTACCAAATAGGAAATTTCTCAACCTTCAATAAATATAGATGTATTTTGTACGTGTAGGTTTGATGCATGATTGCAGATGCGTGTAGGTTTCAGCTTGTGCAAGGGTAAGGAGGGACGGGCAGAAGAAATGATGATTGTCGAGGGGGGAAGAAGCAGGATAAAATCAGTTTATTGATGAACCGCATTCGAATCAGTGTGTTCTTGGTTATACATGGGAGTTCAAAAAATGGAGACTCCTTTCTTTGCTGCATGATTGTAGATGGCTACCAAATAGGAAATTTCTCAACCTTCAGTAAATATAGATGTATTTTGTACGTGCAGGTTTAATGCATGATTGCAGATGCGTGTAGGTTTCAGCTTGTTCAAGGGTAAGGAAGGAGGGACGGGCAGAAGAAATGATGATTGTCGAGGGGGGAAGAAGCTGGATAAAATCAGTTTATTGATGAACCACATTCCATCATGTTCAACTAATTTTTGATCTCAGACAATTATTGATCACTATGTTTTTTATCCCGTGGCAACGCACGGGCATTAAACTAGTTCTTGTAGCAGAAGAACCCACCTAATGAGTCTAGGTTTAGCATCTTTCTTTTCCATAAGATATTTTATAGCAGCATGATCGGTGTGAACAATTACTTTAGAATGAACAATGTAAGATCTAAATTTATCACAATCAAACACCACTGCTAAGAATTCTTTTTCAGTAGTAGCATAGTTTTGTTGAGCACTGTCTAGTGTTTTAGTAGCATAATGAATAACATTCAGTTTCTTATCAACTCTTTGTCCTAGAACAGCACCAACAACATAATCACTAGCATCATACATAATCTCAAAAGGCAAGTTCCAATCAGGTGGTTGAACAACAGGTGCAGTAATTAAGGCTTTCTTTAGTGTTTCAAAGGCTTCCAAACAATCATCATCAAACACAAAGGGAATATCCTTTTACAAAGGATTCGTAAGAGGCCTAGAAATTTTTGAAAATTCTTTGATAAACCTCCTATAGAAACCATCATGACCAAGGAAACTACGAATACCTTTGATATCTTTAGGACATGGCATTTTCTCAACTGCGTCAACATTGGCTTTGTCCACCTCAATGCCTCTTTCAGAAATTTTATGGCCCAAAACAATGCCTTCGTTTACCATAAAGTCGCACTTCTCCCAATTCAAGACAAGATATGTTTGTTCACATCTCTGCTAAACTCGATCAAGATTGCTTAAACAATCATCAAAAGACTTCCCATAAACAGAAAAGTCATCCATGAAAACCTCAACAATCTTTTCACAAAAATTAGAGAATATAGCAGTCATACATGTTTGAAAGGTAGCAGGTGCATTACAGAAACCAAAAGGCATACGTCTATATGCAGAAGTTCCAAAAGGACAAGTAAAAGTGGTCTTTTCTTGATAAGGTTGTAAAACAGGTATTTGTGAAAAACCAGAATATCCATCAAGAAATCAAAAATGTGTGTGCTTAGACAATCTTTCTAACATTTGATCAATAAAAGGCAGAGGGTAATGATCTTTTCTGGTTGCTTTGTTCAATTTTCTATAATCAATTACCATTCTATAGCCTATGACGATTCTTTGTGGAATAAGCTCATTCTTATCATTAGGAACAACAGTGATACCTCCCTTCTTAGGGACACAATGAACATGACCTACCCATCTACTATCAGCTATATGATAGATTATACCTACTTCCAGAAGTTTCAATATTTCCATTCTTACCACTTCTTTCATTTTTGGATTTAACCGACGTTGGTGATCAACAATGGGTTTAGCATCAGGTTCCATATTAATCTTGTGCTGACATAGAGTGGGACTAATGCCCTTAAGATCATCAAGAGTATATCGAATAGCAGCTCTGTGCTTCCTTAGAACTTTCAACAGTCTTTCTTCTTCATGTTCTAAAAGGTTAGCACTAATAATAACAGGATATATCTTTTTCTCATCGAGATAAGCATATTGTTTTAATTCAAACACAGGATCACCTTTAGGTGGAGGAGGACCTCCTAGAGTTTCAAGAGGAAAATTGTGTTTAAGTAGAGGTTGTTGTCTGAAAAGATTCTATCTATTTGATTTCTTTCACGCATATGCAAATCATTTTCATGGTCTAACAAATATTGTTCTAAAGGATTAGTAGGAGGCACAACAATAGAAGCAAGACCAATAATTTCATCCTTACTAGGCAAATCTTTCTTATGAGGTTGTCTACTAAACTTGGAAAAATTAAATTCATGAGATTCATCACCAAAGCTAACACCGACAGTTTGTTTCCCACAATCTATTTTGGCATTGACGGTGTTCAAGAAAGGTCTACCAAAAATAATGGGACAAAAGTCATCTTGTGGGGATCTAAGAACAAGAAAATCAGTAGGGTATTTTATTTTTCCACACAAAACTTATATTATTTTTCCACACATGTTCATCACGTATTATTTTCTTTTGTAGCATGGACATTTGGACTTTTATATGATTCAAAGCAATACTCTAGTTTTGACATGAAGATTTCAATACTCAAGCATATCAACAAGCAACCATGTCTTACAAAATATCAACTCTAAAGCAAGTTATCCCTAGCCCATTATGCTCAATCATTGATCCATTCATGAAACACACTCGCCTATTAGCTACACCCAATGCTCAAGTACGATCATAGTGCCCCTTAGTTGGTGCTTTATAAGAGAAGATGGAGTGTAACGCCCATGATGCGGCTATATCTCCCATGTGTCGAGGAATGACTTAGAGGCATAACCGCATTGTGGTTTTGTCGCAAGAAGGGTCATCTTCACACAATCCCATGTAATGAACAAGAAAGGGATAAATAGAGTCGGCTTAACATCTCCACTTCTCACAAAAATCATATAATTCATACATCATTCAGAGTACACACATAGTCCAACTACGGACAAATCCAAATGAAAAGAAGATAACCCCAAATGCTAGATCCCCAATCGTCCCAACTAGGCTCCACTACCGATCATCCGGAAACGAAACATAGTAACGGCCAAGGTCCTCGCCGAACTCCCACTTGAGTTCGGTAGCATCATCTGCACTGGTATCATCAGCACCTGCAACTGTTTTCGTAGTATCTGTGAGTCACGAGGACTCAGCAATCTCAAGACCCATGAGATCAAGACTATTTAAGCTTATGGATAGGATAAGGTGATGAGGTGGAGTTGCAACAAGCGCTAAGGAAATATGGTGACTAACATACGTAGATAAGAGTAAGATGAGAAGCTACGCAATGGTCATGAAGCTAGAAGTGACCAAGAAGTGATCCCGAAACTACTTACGTTCAAACATAACCCAAAACGTGTTCACTTCCCGGAATCCGCCGAAAAGAGACCATCACGGCTACACATGCGGTTGATGCATTTTAGTTAAGTCAAGTGTCAAGTTCTCTACAATCGGATATTAAAAAATTCCCATCTGCCACATAACCACGGGCACGGCTCTCGGAAGTTTATACCCTACAGGGGTGTCCCAACTTAGCCCATCACAAGCTCTCATGATCAACGAAGGATATTCCTTCTCCCGAAATCACCCGATTAGACTCGGAATCCCGGTTACAAGACATTTCCGCAATGGTAAAACAAGACCAGCAAGACCGCCCGGCTGTGCCGACAAATCCCGATAGGAGCTGCACATATCTCGTTCTCAGGGCACACCGAATGAGACATCCTACGAGTAAAACCAACCCTCAAGTTTCCCCGAGTTGGCCTCGTAGTCTACTCGGTTTGGACCAACACTCAGAGGAGCACTAGCCCCCGGGGGGGGGGGGGGTTAAAATAAAGATGACCCTTGAGTCTGCAGAGCCCAAGGGAAAAGTTATAGGTTGTTAGGCAAATGTAAAACCAAGGTTGGGCCTTGCTGGAGGAGTTTTATTCAAGGCGAACTGTCAAGGGGGTCCCATAACCCCAACCACGTAAGGAACGCAAAATCAAGGAACATAACACCGGTATGACAGAAACTAGGGCGGCAAGAGTGGAACAAAACACCAGGCATAAGGCCGAGCCTTTCACCCTTTACCAAGTATATAGATGCATTAATTAAAAATAAGAGATATTGTGATATCCCTACATGTTCATGTTCTAACATGGAGCAATCTTCAACTTAACCTGCAACTAACAACGCTATAAGAGGGGGCTGAGCAAAAGCGGTAACATAGCCAAACGACGGTTTGCTAGGAAGGTGGGTTAGATGCTTGACATGGCAATATGGGAGGCATGATAAACAAGTGGTAGGAAGCGCGACATAGTGATATAATGAACAACTAGCAATCAAATATAGAAGTGATATCAAGGGTAATGGTCATCTTGCCTGAAATCCCGATAGGAAAAAGAACGAGTCCATGAAGTAGATGAACCAACATAGTCGAACGAATCCTCACAATCGCAATGTTACCGGAACTATCAAGAAGAAACAACACTGGAAAGAAAAGAACGACATGGTAAACCAACAAGCATAAACATGGCATGATGCACAATCAAGTATGACGCATGTCCATTTAATGAGGCATGACATGGCAAAGTGTACAAACAATACTAGAAGTTAAGTGGAGCTCAATATGCAATGAGTTGCATATTAACGAAACACCACATTCGAGTTATTTAGCTCGCTCTCGTTTAGGTACACAACAATATTAAATGTTGTTAAACGTGGCAAGAGGTGAAACATAAGTAAACTAACTATTTAGGCAAGTTTAAGAGAGGTCGGAACAACAAACAACAATTTCAGAAAATCCCCATATGTTATTTAGCAATTTCAAGCAAACAACAATTTTAAACATTTTAAATGTTGTTATCATGATGCGGATGACATATGCAAGTTATATCCAATTTTTAAGAAAATGTCGACATGAGCATGTTATGAAGCATTTGTCATCGTGGCAGAAACGAAAGGGGTGCCATGGCAACGACAACGGAAATGGTGCCACGACAACATTCCAATGATCCGACAACGCATTGAGATACCGGTGCAAAAGAGCAAGTGTGCAGAGGTGCGGAACATGCTAGAGATGGTGGGTGATCCCGGTTACCGGGTTCCCATGGGTCGACGGCATGGCAAACGAGGAGGAACGTGCAAGCGACAACTCGGACACAGTGCAAACACGGGCATCTCGTACATCACTCATGCATTCGTTCACGAGTGGTCGTTGATACGTCTCCAACGTATCTATAATTTTTTATTGTTCCATGCTATTATATTACCTCTTTTGGATGTTTATGGGCTTTATTTTACACATTTATATCATTTTTGGGACTAACCTACTAACCGGAGGCCCAGCCCATATTTATGTTTTTTTGCCTATTTCAGTATTTCGAAGAAAAGGAATATCAAATGGAGTCCAGACAGAATGAAACCTTCTGGAGCGTGATTTTTGGAACAAACATGATCCAAAGAGCTTGGAGTGCAAGTCAAGAAGCTTCCGAGGGCCCCATGAGATAGGGGTCCGCCCCCCCTGTTAGGGCGCGCCCCTTGTCTCGTGGGCCCCTCGGGCGGCCACCGACGTACTTCTTCCTCCTATATATACTTACGTACCCCGAAAACATCCAGGAGCACCACGAAACACAATTTCCACCACCATAACCTTCTGTATCCGCGAGATCTCATCTTGGAGCCTTCGCCGGCACTCTACCGGAGAGGGAATCGACCATGGAGGGCTTCTACATCAACATCCTTGCCCCTCCGATGAGTTGTGAGTAGTTTTCCACAGACCTACGGGTCCATAGTTATTAGCTAGATGACTTCTTCTCTCTTTTTGGATCTCAATACAATCTTCTCCCCCTCTCTTGTGGAGATCTATTCAATGTAAACTCTTTTTGCGGTGTGTTTGTCGAGATCCGATGAATTGTGGGTTTATGATCACGTTTATCTATGAATAATATTTTAATCTTCTCTGAATTCTTTTATGTATGATTGAGTTATCTTTGCAAGTCTCTTTGAATTATCAGTTTGGTTTGGCCTACTAGATTGGTCTTTCTTGCTATGGGAGAAGTGCTTAGCTTTGGGTTCAATCTTGCGCTGTCCTTACCCAGTGACAGAAAGGGTTGCAAGGCACGTATTGTATTGTTGCCATCGAGGATAAAAAGATGGGGTTTATATCATATTGCATGTGTTTATCCCTCTACATCATGTCATCTTGCTTAATGCGTTACTCTGTTCTTATGAACTTAATAATCTAGAAGCAGGCAGGAGTCGGTCGATGTGTGGAGTAATAGTAGTAGATGCAGGCAGGAGTCGGTCTACTTGTTATGGACGTGATGCATATATACATGATCATGCCTAGATAATCTCATAACTATGCGCTTTTCTATCAATTGCTCGACAGTAATTTGTTCACCCATCGTAATACTTATGCTATCTCGAGAGAAGCCTGTAGTGAAACCTATGGCCCCCGGGTCTATCTCTTATCATATTTGCTTTCAATCTACTTTTATTTGCATCTTTACTTTTGCATCTATATTATAAAATACCAAAAATATATCTATGTTATCATACTATCTTTATTAGATCTCACTTTCGCAAGTGGTCGTGAAGGGATTGACAACCCCTTTATTGCGTTGGTTGCGAGTTCTCAGTTTGTTTGTGTAGGTGCGTGGGACTTTTGAGGAGCCTCCTACTGGATTGATACCTTGGTTCTCAAAACTGAGGGAAATACTTACGCTACACTTTGCTGCATCACCCTCTCCTCTTCGAGGAAAACCAACAGAAGCTCAAGACATAGCAAGAAGGATTTCTGGCGCCGTTGCTGGGTCGGTCTTCGCTCAAGTCAAGACATACCAAGTACCCATCACAAACCCATCTCCTTCGCATTTACATTATTTACCATTTGCCTCTCGTTTTCCTCTCCCCCACTTCACCCTTGCCGTTTTATTCGCCCTCTCTTTCGCAATCTCCTCCTCTCTTTTTCGCTTTCCTTTTTCTGTTTGCTTGTGTGTTGGATTACTTGTTGGCATGGCGTGAGATAATACCAAATTGTGTGATTTCTTGAATACCAATAATAATGATTTCCTTAGTACTCCGATTGCTCCTCTTAATGATGTTGAGTCTTGTGAAATCAATACTGCTTTGCTGAATCTTGTTTTGAAAGATCAATTCGCCGACCTTCCTAGTGAAGATGCCGCTACTCATCTAAACAACTTTGTTGATTTATGTGATATGCAAAAGAAGAAAGATACGGATAACAATATTGTCAAATTGAAGTTATTTCCGTTTTCACTTAGAGATCGTGCTAAAGTTTGGTTTTCGTCTTTGCCTAAAAATAGTATTGTTTCTTGGAACAAGTGCAAATATGCTTTTATCTCTAAGTATTTTCCTCCCGCTAAGATCATCACTCTTAGGAATGATATTATGAATTTTAAACAACTTGATCATGAGCATGTTGCCCAATCTTGGAAAAGAATGAAATTGATGCTTCGCAATTGCCCTACTCATGGTTTGAATTTATGGATGATCATACAAAAATTTTATGCCAGTTTGAACTTTGCTTCTAGAAATCTCTTAGATTCGGCCACGGGAGGCACGTTTATGGAAATCATGTTAGGAGATGCTACAAAATTACATGATAATATTATGGCTAATTATTCTCAATGGCACACCGAAAGATCTTCTTGTAAAAAAGTGCATGCTATAGAAGAAATCAATGTTTTGAGTGGAAAGATGGATGAAGTTATGAAGATGTTTGCTACTAAAAATACTCCTCTTGATCCCAATGATATGCCTTTGTCTTCCTTGATTGAGAATAATAATGAATCTATGGATGTGAATTTTGTTGGTAGGGATAGTTTTGGAAACAATGCTTATAGAGGAAACTTTAATGCTAGACCGTTCCCTAGTAATCCCTCTAATAATTATGGAAATTCCTACAACAATTCTTATTGTAATTTTAATAAGATGCCCTCTGATTTTGAGAATAGTGTGAAAGAATTTATGATTTCTCAAAAGAATTTTAATGCTTTGCTTGAAGAAAAATTGCTCAAAGTTGATGATTTGGCTAGGAACGTTGATAGACTTTCGCTTGATGTTAATTCTCTTAAACTTGGATCTTCTTCTCCTATGCATGATATCAATGAGTCTCTCAAAGTAATGAGAATTTCCATTGACGAGTGCAAGGTAAGAACCGCTAGATTGCGTGCTAAAAAGAAAGCTTTATAAAAGCGTGTTCTTCTAGTTTCCATGAAAATAATGATGAGGATCTTAAAGTTATTGATGCGTCTCCGATTAGATCTATGTTTTCAATATGAATTTTGATGATTATGGGACTGATGATGAATCAACTTTGCCTAGAAGGCGTCCCAAGAATTCGGAGTCTTTAGATCTTAATGCTAAATTTGGTAAAAGTGAGATTGGAGAATCCTCAACTTCTAATAATATTGAACCTACTATCTCGGATTTCAAGGAATTTGATTATGATAATTGTTCTTTAAAAGGTTGTATTTCCTTGTTGCAATCCGTTGTTAATTCTCCTCATGCTTATAGTCAAAATAAAGCTTTTACCAAACATATTGTTGATGCCTTGATGCAATCTTATGATGAAAAACTTAATTTGGAAGTTTCTATACCTAGAAAACTTAATGATGAGTGGGAACCTACTATAAAGATTAGAATTAAAGATTATGAGTGTTTTGCTTTGTGTGATTTGGGTGCTAGTGTTTCCACGATTCCGAAAACTTTATGTGATATTCTAGGTTTCCATGATCTTGATGATTGCTCTTTAAATTTGCACCTTGCGGATTCCACCATTAAAAAGCCTATGGGAAGAATCAATGATGTTCTTATTGTTGCAAATAGAAATTTGGTGCCCGTAGATTTTATCGTTCTTGATATAGATTGCAATCTTTCTTGCCCTATTATTCTTGGTAGACCTTTCCTTAGAACGATTGGCGCGATTATTGATATGAAGGAAGGGAATATTAGATTCCAATTTCCATTAAAGAAAGGCATGGAGCACTTTCCAAGAAAGAAAGTCAAATTACCTTATGAATCTATCATGCGTGCTACTTATGAATTTAGTGCCAAAGATGGCACCTGTTAGATCTATCTTTGTTTTTAGGCCTAGCTAGGGGCGTTAAACAATAGCGCTAGTTGGGAGACAACCCAATTTTCTTTATGTTTTTAGTTTTTGCTCCTGTTTAGTAATAAATCTTGCATATACCTTCTGGTTAGATGTGTTTTTATCTTTTAATTAGTGTTTGTGCCAAGTAGAACCTATAGGATAACCTACGATGATAGTTGATTTGATTCTGCTGAAAAACAGAAACCTTGCGCGCACAAATATAATTTTGTTAAATCACAGGAACGTTCTTTTGCGTTGATTATTTTTGCTGCTATTCAATAAACTAATTGTACAGGACTTCCTATTTTGCTAGGATATTTAGAGTTCCAGAAGTTTGCGTTAGTTACAGATTGCTACAGACTGTTCTGTTTTTGACAGATTCTGTTTTTCGTGTGTTGTTTGCTTATTTCAAGGTATCTATGGCTAGTAATTCAGTCTATGAACCATAAGGAAGTTGGAATAAAGTAGGTTTAACACCAAATTAAATAAAGAATGAGTTCATTGCAGTACCTTATGTCGTGGTTTTGTTTTCTTTCACTAACGGAGCTTATAAGATTTCCTGTGGAGTTTTGTGTTGTGAAGTTTTCAAGTTTTGGGTAAAGCTTTTATGGACTATGGAATAAGGAGTGGCAAGAGCCTAAGCTTGGGGATGCCCAAGGCACCCCAAGATATTCAATGATAGCCAAAAGCCTAAGCTTGGGGATGCCCCGGGAAGGCATCCCCTCTTTCGTCTTCGTTCATTGGTAACTTTACTTGGAGCTATATTTTTATTCGCCACATGATATGTGTTTTGCTTGGAGCGTCGTGTATTATATTAGTATTTGCTTTTTAGTTTACCACAATCATCCTTGCTGTACACACCTTTTGGGAGAAGCCTATTTGATTAGAATTTTCTAGAATACTCTATGTGCTTCACTTACATCTTTTGAGCTTGATAGTTTTTGCTCTTGTGCTTCACTTATATCTTTTAGAGCACGGTGGTGTCTTAATTTTGAAGAAATTGCTAGTCTCTCATGCTTCACTTATATTATTTTGAGAGTCTTTTAGAACAGCATGGTATTTGCTATGGTCATAAAGTTGGTCCTAGAATGGTAGGCATCCAAGTTGGGTATATTAAAAACTATCATAGGAAGTGAATTGGATGCTATGATCAATTTGATACTTGATAATTGTTTTGAGATATGGAGGTAGTGATATTAAAGTCATGCTAGTTGGGTGATTATGAATTTAAAGAATGCTTGTGTTGAAGTTAGCAAGTCCCGTAGCATGCACGTATGGTTAAAGTTGTGTAACAAATTTGAAACATGAAGTGTACCTGGCTTGTGCATCCTTATGAGTGGCGGTCGGGGATGAGCGATGGTCTTTTCCTACCAATCTATCCCCCTAGGAGCATGCGCGTAGTACTTGGTTTTTGATGACTTCTAAATTCTTGAAATAAGTATATGAGTTCTTTTGACTAATGCTGAGTCCATGGATTATACACACTTTTACCTTTCCACCTTTGCTAGCCTCTTCGGTACCGTGCATTGCCCTTTCTCACCTTGAGAGTTGGTGCAAACTTCGCCGGTGCATCCAAACCCCGTGATACGATACGCTCTATCACACATAAAACTCCTTATATCTTCCTCAAAACAGCCACCATACCTACCTATTATGGCATTTCCATAGCCATTCCGAGATATATGGCCATGCAACTTTCCACCGTTCCGTTCATCATCATCATGACATACTTTACTTTTGTCATATTGCCATTGCATGATCATGTAGTTGACATCGTATTTGTGGCAAAGCCACCAAGCATTATTTTTCATACATGTCACTCTTGATTCATTGCACCATTCTGGTACACCGCCGGAGGCATTCATATAGAGTCATATATTGTTCTAGTTTCGAGCTGTAATCCTTATGTTGTAATCAATAGAAGTGCGATGATCATCATTATTAGAACATTGCCCAAAGAGAAAAAAGGAAAAAAAAGAAGAAAGACCAAAAGAAAGTAAAAAAGAAAGGCCCAAAAAATAAAAAGAAAAGAAAGAAAAGAAAAATACTAATAATAAATAAATAAAAAGGGCAATGTTACTATCTCTTTTTCCACACTTGTGCTTCGAAGTAGCACCTTGTTCTTCATGTAGTGAGTCTCATATATTGTGCTTCAAAGTAGCACCATGTTTTTCCTATAGTGAGTCTCATAAGTTGTCTTTTTCATACTAGTGGGAATTTTTCATTATAGAACTTGGCTTGTATATTCCTACGATGGGCTTCCTCAAATGCCCTAGGTCTTCGTGAGCAAGCAAGTTGGATGCACACCCACTAGTTTCTTTTTGTTGAGCATTCATTTATAGCTCTAGTGCATCCGTTACATGGCAATCCCTACTCCTCATGTTGACATCAATTGATCGGCATCTCCATAGCCCGTTGATTATCTTCGTCAATGTGAGACTTTCTCCTTTTTTGTCTTCTCCACACAATCCCCATCATCATATTCTATTCCACCCATAGTTCTATATCCATGGCTCACGCTCATGTATTGCGTGAAGGTTGAAAAAGTTTGAGATTATTTAAGTATGAAACAATTGCTTGGCTTGTCATCGGGGGTATAGAAGTTGGGAACATCTTTGTGTGACGAAAATGAAGCATAGCCTAACTATATGATTTTGTAGGGATGAACTTTCTTTTGCCATGTTATTTTGAGAAGACATGATTACTTTGATTAGTATGCTTGAAGTGTTACTATTTCTTTTATCAATATGAACTTTTATTTTGAATTCATTTGGATCTGAACATTCATGCCACAATAAAGAAAATTACATTATGAATTATGCTAGGTAGCATTCCACATCAAAAATTCTCTTTTTATCATTTACCTACTCGAGGACGAGCAGCAATTAAGCTTGGGGATGCTTGATACGTCTCCAACGTATCTATAATTTTTGATTGTTCCATGCTATTATATTACCCCTTTTGGATGTTTATGGGCTTTATTTTACACATTTATATCATTTTTGGGACTAACCTACTAACCGGAGGCCCAGCCCATATTGCTGTTTTTTTGCCTATTTCAGTATTTCGAAGAAAAGGAATATCAAACGGAGTCCAAACGGAATGAAACCTTCGGGAGCGTGATTTTTGGAACGAACGTGATCCGGAGAGCTTGGAGTGCAAGTCAAGAAGCTTCCGAGGGCCCCACGAGATAGGGGGCCCCCCCCTGTAGGGCGCGCCCCCTGTCTCGTGGGCCCCTCGGGCGGCCACCGACGTACTTCTTCCTCCTATATATACCTACGTACCCCGAAAACATCCAGGAGCACCACGAAACACAATTTCCACCGCCGTAACCTTCTGTATCCGCGAGATCTCATCTTGGAGCCTTCGCCGGCACTCTGCCGGAGGGGAATCGACCACGGAGGGCTTCTACATCAACATCCTTGCCCCTCCGATGAGTTGTGAGTAGTTTACCACAGACCTACGGGTCCATAGTTATTAGCTAGATGGCTTCTTCTCTCTTTTTGGATCTCAATACAATGTTCTCCCCCTCTCTTGTGGAGATCTATTCGATGTAAACTCTTTTTGCGGTGTGTTTGTCGAGATCCGATGAATTGTGGGTTTATGATCAAGTTTATCTATGAATAATATTTGAATCTTCTCTGAATTCTTTTATGTATGATTGAGTTATCTTTGCAAGTCTCTTCGAATTATCAGTTTGGTTTGGCCTACTAGATTGGTCTTTCTTGCCATGGGAGAAGTGCTTAGCTTTGGGTTCAATCTTGCGGTGTCCTTACCCAGTGACAGAAAGGGTTGCAAGGCACGTATTGTATTGTTGCCATCGAGGATAACAAGATGGGGTTTATATCATATTGCATGTGTTTATCCCTCTACATCATGTCATCTTGCTTAATGCGTTACTCTGTTCTTATGAACTTAATACTCTAGATGCAGGCAGGAGTCGGTCGATGTGTGGAGTAATAGTAGTAGATGCAGGCAGGAGTCGGTCTACTTGTTATGGACGTGATGCCTATATACATGATCATGCCTAGATAATCTCATAACTATGCGCTTTTCTATCAATTGCTCGACAGTAATTTGTTCACCCACCGTAATACTTATGCTATCTTGAGAGAAGCCTCTAGTGAAACCTATGGCCCCCGGGTCTATCTCTTATCATATTTGCTTTCAATCTACTTTTATTTGCATCTTTACTTTTTGCATCTATATTATAAAATACCAAAAATATATCTATCCTATCATACTATCTTTATTAGATCTCACTTTCGCAAGTGGCCGTGAAGGGATTGACAACCCCTTTATTGCGTTGGTTGCGAGTTCTTAGTTTGTTTGTGTAGGTGCGTGGGACTTTTGAGGAGCCTCCTACTGGATTGATACGTTGGTTCTTAAAACTGAGGGAAATACTTACGCTACACTTTGCTGCATCACCCTCTCCTCTTCGAGGAAAACCAACACAAGCTCAAGACGTAGCGGTCGTCTCGGGGTTATACCTTTGAAGCGTGCGTTTTTAGAGCGGATCGGGTTCGAAGCGTTGTAGGGGAAGTAGACGTTCTTGGGACCGTCGTAGTGGTACACGGCGACGGTAGTGGAAGTAGTGGTTCACGTTTCGCAATCGTACACACTCCATAGATGTTTGGGAGGTCAGCGATGACTGCAGGTGCATGGGGATGCTACAGCAGGGCCCAAGACAAGCAGGTGGGCAACGGCAATGGAGCAACAGAGATGATAGCAGTGCCATCGGAGATGCCAGGAGGTGGAGCTCAAGCAAAGGAGGTTCGGGGTGGAAGAAAAGAGCAAGGCAGGGGCGGCATCGAGTCGATGCGGGGCGGAGCAACACGGTGACAACAGGATCTTGGCGGCGGGGACTTGGCCGGGCGAGGGCGCATGAGAACCTGCTCGAACCGAGGCTAGAGCGGCGGCTCGGGGAGGCGGACAAGGTCCAGGACAGGCGTGTGGAGCAGAGCAGTAGCGATGCGGGTCTCGCGCAGGAGATGGGGTCGTGGTTGGAGCGTAGACGGAAGCAGAGGGCGACCAGAGGCAGGGGGCGCTGGATTTGGGCTCCAGTGGCGGCACGGGAGGCCTGGCGAGGCAACATCACTGAGGAGGGCCGATGAGGGGGCACGACGGAGCTCAGCGGGTGTGCTCCGACGGAGATTCTTGAGCGGGGGCGGATGCGGAGGATGTAACACCCCAGGAAGTGAGAGAGGGAGAGGGGATCCAGATCGAGCGAGGGGAGGAAGAGTTGACTTGGAGAGGAAGAAGGAGGGATGGATTGCAGAGGAAGGATTCAGAACAGAGTTGTCAATACACGCATAACACCCACGGCCACATGCGGCCTCTTTTAACATCACCTACGCACGCCACTTGACCAACCAGCTGACTGGGCCCACTAACCAGCTCTAGAGCACACTAACCACATGTTAGGTGTGACATTCCTCCCTCCTTAAGATGCGCCTTCTTCTTCTTCGTCAGTGTCGTGGTCGTCCTCTGCCTCCGCCCAGAGTGGTGCAGACGGGAAATGGTGACGCATCACGTCATAATCTTCCCACGTCGTCGGTGCGGAGTCGCCGGTGCCCCACTACACCTGGAGCTGCACCACCGGTGCATCGCCGTGCTTCATCATGCACCTGTCCAGGATGCGCGTGGGTGGGAGGTTGTCGACGGAGAGGTCCGGTACCTTTGGCAGCTCGCCGTACACCAGTGTGAAGTCGGGGGTGAAGGGCTTCAGCTGCGAAACGTGGAAGACAGGGTGGACTTGGCTTTCTGGTGGCAGGTCGAGCTTGTACGCGAGTGCCCCGATCTTCTTGATGATCTTGTAGGGGCCAAAGTACTTGAAGGCGAGCTTGGCGCATGGGCGGTTGACCACCGAACGTTGAGCATACGGCTGAAGCTTGATTAGCACCTGTTCGCCCTCTTGGAAGTGACGCTCGGTGCGGTTGCGGTCGACATTCTTCTTGAACCGGCGCTGGGCGCGTTCTAGCTGGGCGCGAATGTGCGCAATGTGCGCCGCCTAGTCCATCTCCTCATCGGCCGGCGCCGACTCTGCCCAGTTTTCCATTGCGCCTAGGTTTGCTTCCGTACCTTAGAGGGCCTTGAAGGGAGTGCCTTTAAGTGACGCACGGAATGTTGAATTGTACCAGAACTCTACCATTGGCAGCCACCGACGCCATTTGTGCGGCGAGTCATGAACTGCGCATCGGAGGTACATCTCCATGCACTGGTTCACCCGTTCGCTCTGGCCATCCGTCTGGGGGTGATAGGCTGTCGAGTAGAGCAGCTTGGTACCGGCGCCCGCGAGCAGCTCGCACCGTAGGTGACTCGTGAAGATCTTCCGCGGTCGTAGAAGATGGACGCAGGAATGCCGTGCAGCTTCACCACATTCTCCCAGAATGCGTGCACCACCTGATGGGCGTTGAAGGGATGGTGGAGGGGAACAAAACAGGCGAATTTGGTGAAGCGGTCGACGACCACCATGATCGTGTCGTACCCCTCCGAGCGCGGCAAGCCTTCGACAAAGTCCATGGTCAGGTCCTCCCATGGCGCGGTTGGAATTGGTAGCGGGGCCAAGAGACCCACCGGCTTAACGTGCTCGTGTTTGTCCTGCTAGCACACCGTGCACTGCTGCATGAAATCGGCAACGTCGCACTTGAGCCCCCGCTAGTCGAAGTGCTTGCGCACGCGCTGATAGGTGGCGGTGGAGCCGGAGTGACCACCCACCACACTGCAATGTAGCGCGGCGATGAGCTTGGTGCGCAGGGCCGAATTGGCCCCAATCCAGAGGTGACCCTGGCACCTGATGATGCCGCGATAGAGCTCGTAGCCTTGATCGTCCGGGCTGTGCACCGCTAGTTGTTGGAGCCATTCCTGGGCGTCAACATCGATGACGTAGGAGTTGGCCACTTCCTGCACCCAAGCTGGCTGGCATGTGGAGAGCATGGCCAGCTCGAACTGCTTGCCCACGCGCGAGAGCGCGTCGGCGGCGCCATTGTCCATCCCCCTTCTGTACTGGAACCGACATTGCAGCCCCACCAGTTTCGCCATGGCCTTGCACTGGAGCTATCTCTCCAGGTGCTGTTCGCCAAGGAATCAGAGAGACTTGTGATCTGTGATGATGTCAAAGGGGCCGCACTGCAAGTACTGGCGCCACTTGTCGACGGCCATCATAACGGCGAGAAACTCCTTCTCATAGGTGGAGAGCTTCTGGTTGCGCATGCCCCGTGTCTTGCTAAAGTACCCACGGGGTGCCCGTCCTGCGCGAGCACCGTGCCCACGCCCGTGTTGCATGCGTCTGTCTCGATCATGAACGGCCGCGCGAAGTCCGGCAGCGCCAGGACAGGTGTGGTGACCATAGCCTTCTTGAGCGTCTCGAATGTTGCCTGCGTCTGCTCAGTCTAGGAGAACCCTTTCTTGGTCAGCAGCTGCGTGAGTGGCTTCGCGATGATGCCATAGTGCGGCACAAACTTTTTGTATTAGCGCGTGAGAAGGAGAAAGCCGCGCAACTCCGTGGCATTCGTCGGCGTCGGCCACTGCTCCATGGCCTACGTCTTCTCCTTGTCCATGGCCACGCCCTCCTTCGAGATCACGTGGCCGAGGTAGTCGATGTGGTCAGCAGTGAAGGTGCACTTGGATTCCTTGACGTAGAGCTGGTGCGCGCGGAGCAGCTCGAAGACAATGCGTAGGTGCTCCAGGTGCTCCTCCATGGTCTTACCGAAGACAAGAATATCATCAAGAAAGATGATGACAAACTTGCGGACATACTTACCGAAAACGGAGTTCATCAAGCACTTAAATGTGGACGGCGCGTTCGTAAGGCCGAACGGCATGACTCTGAATTGAAAGTGCCTGTGGTGCGTCTTGAACACTGTCTTGGGTTCATCCTCCTCGTGCATTCTGATCTGGTGGTAACTAGCGCGCAAGTCCATCTTGGAGAACACTGCTGCGCCGGCCAATTCATCGAGGAGCTCGTCGATGATGGGCAGAGGGAACTTGTTCTTAATGGTAGCATCATTGAGCCGGCGATAGTCGATGTAGAATTGCCAGGTGCCGTCCTTCTTCTTCACTAGCAGCACCGGCGCGGCGTAGGGACTGACGCTGTGCGTGATCACGCCCGAGTCCAGCATCTCCTTGACCTGTCGCTTGATCTCATCCTTCTACAGGGGCGAGTAGCGGTATGGGCGCGTGTTCACGGGGACCGCGCCCTCACCAGCGTGACGACATGATCATACTGGCGATGAGGAGGGAGCCCCTGTGGTGTCGCGAACACATCGGCGAATTCTTAGAGCAGGTCCACGAGCGGGGTTCGGCTTGCACATTTGCAAGCCGGATGCGGTGCGGGGCCGCAGGTGTCCACCATGGCCATGGCCCAAACATCGTTTCCGGCAATCATCTTGCGCAGCTCCTCTGACCCGACGGCCTTGAGCATGGTGGCCAGCTTGGGGGACACGCCGCGCAGAGTGACCTCTTCGTCGTCGTGCTGAAATTTCACCCACTTGTCCTGCCAGTGGCATGTCATCGGGTTGTTCTGGGTGAGCCAGTCCATCCCTAGAATGCCATCGTACGCTCCGATCTCCATCTCGCGCATGGGCGTCTCGAAGGTATGGCCCTGCATCCACCACTTGAGGTCGAGCACCATGCACATGCAAGTGAGCTTGTCGCCGTTGGCCACGCGCTCCTCTGTCGGCGGCATCTCTTCTGTGGCGAGGCCGAGGCGATCGACAAATGCCTTGTTGACGAAGCTGTGGGTGCTGCCCAAGTCGAGCAGCAGGAGCATGACCTGGTTTCCCACGAGGGCGCGCAACCTGATCATTGTCATGGAATCCATGCTGTCGAGCACCTGCGACGAGAGGAGACAACACTCTGGCGCGTCTGTGGCCGGAGCAGGGGGTTGCGCCACCGGGCCCGGGTCGTCGAGCAGCTGCAGGGCAAGGATGGTGTCGTCTGAGAGCACCTTGCCGTGGTCTCCCACGTTGATGGTGAGCAATTGTGTGGGCTGGGCGTAGCGATGCTCTCTGGAGTAGCGATCCCAGCACTTGAAACGGAGGTTGTTCGCCTGCCGGAAATCGCGTAGCTGCCGCTCCCTTGCGTACTCGTCTCCTTTGGCGCGAACTGGCGCAGCCGCAGCGTGATGTGGAGGGGCCGCTGTGGCTGCTGTTGGTGGTGGTCGGCCCGCGGGTGTGATGCGGGGGCACACACTACAAAAAAAGACACATCCGTGACATTTTGGACCGAACAATTTTTTTTTCTGTCATACATATGACACTTCTATGACGATCATTGTGACAAAACCCAGTATCATCATAGATGTGGTGGGCTCCTACTTCTATGACAAAAAATCATGACAGAAAATGGGCTTTTCGTCCTGGGGGGGGGGGCGGAGACGCAGCTGCATGACATTCTTTGAGCCGTCCATGACGGAAAAAACCATGGTAGAAGCAAGGGCGAGGAAAATTTCTGGGAGTTCCCGGTTACGGTGGGCGGTCGGGGGCCGAGTGATGCGCGTGTCTCTCATACACGTACGGGCGTGTGTGCGAGGCATTGGCTCTAACTAAACCCGAGCAAGGCGTTGGGATCTAACTGAACCCGAGCGATTGCACTGCAGGCCACGCGTTACTGAACCCGAGCGACCGATCGATGGCTGTTAACTGAACCCGATCGAGTGATTCCTTCGCTACTGCTGCTAACTGAAACCGATCGATTGGAGGAACAGTGAGCGTTGCGGGGGGGGGGGGGGGGGGTGGATGAACAGTGAGCGGTGGGGGTGGATGCAGGACCCCGTGGTGTTGCCTCTGGATGAACAAGATGACCCCATGGAGGGCTGGATGAATAGTAGATGGTGGAGGGGTGCCCGTGGAGGGGTGGTTGAATAGTAGCCGGTGGAGTAGCGCGCGGTGGAGGCTGGATGAACAGGAGCCCATGGAGGCTGGAGGAGGTCGACAATAGCCCGTGGAGGCTGGAGGAGGTCGATGGTGGAGATGAACAGTATCCCGTGGAGTCCTGTTTTGCGGTACGCCACACCCCTCCCGATGAACAAGACCCCCGTTTCGACCGTAGCGCTCCAACACAAGTCCGTTTCGTCCATTTTGCGGTAGGCCACACCCCTCCCGATCAACAGGACCCCGGTTTCGATCGTAGGAGGTCCGTTTCCTCCATTTTGCGGTACGCCAGACCCCTCCCGATGAACAGGATCCCGTTTCGAACATGGCCGGTCGAACACAAGGACGTTTCCTCCGTTCTACGGTACGCCAGGCCTTGTTTCCATCGCCTGTTCTATCCAAGACCTCCCAATGAACACGATGACACATTCCGTTCCGACCTAGCCAGTTGGCTCCCCATGAACACGACGACGATGCTGTTTCTCTGTTCCGACCTAGCCATGTACACGAGCCCTGGCCGTACGTATGCGCGAGTAGGTGTTTGAGACCCTGCCCGTATGTACGTACGTGGCCGTATTTTCTTTCGTGCACCCTGGCCGCTGTATGTACGTGTACATGCTAGGTGCGCGCCTCTACTACGACACGTGCACGCCTCTATAATGACCAGTATGTACGTACACGTTCGCGACCAGAATGACAACGCTATGTACGCTTCGACCAGGTGGGTCCCGACTGTCAGGCACTTCCTTGCCTGCGAAGATTTAGCTGGTGGGTCCCAGCAGTCAGGGGGGGGGGGGAAATCTTTTTTTTGCCCCGATGCACTTCCTTGCGTGCGAAGATGTAGCTGGTGGGTCCCAGCAGTCAGGGGGCGAATCGTTTTTTTGCCCGTAATATGGACGCACTTCCTTGCGTGCGAAGATGTAGCTAGTAGGTCCCAACAATCAGGGGGAAACATTTTTTTCACGAAATATGGTGGCCCATCCGGTGGGTCCCTGCTGTCAGGTGGAGGAATAAGTATTTTCCGCATAATAAGGAGGCACTTCCTTGCAGCTGCCGTGGACCCAGCTGTCAGCCTCTCCATGTACAGTACTCTTTCGATGGAATTCGGTTGTTGACCACATTGACCACGCCACGCCGAGAGCACCACGGCGGTGGACGACGGCCAGGCCTAGGAAGGGGACGACGCGGAGCCGGTAAGACGCAGCAGTGGATGCCCACGCAAAGAGGAGTACGAGGGTTCACTAGTTCGGCTGCGTTGTGAGTCTGCTATCGTCGCAGAATAACAGGGGGTGTGGGTGAGTAGAGGGATGTCCTGGCCAGTGGTGGGAGTAGTAGGGGGTGGTGAGGCCTCCGCGGCATCACAGCCGACCACGGGAGGCAAGAGCATGCGGCATGACCGACGCTGGTTTGGGCGGCTGGAGAAAGAAGACCAGAGGTTGAAGAAGCACTACAGCCGTTGGATGAACATCGTACGGTAACAGGAGCTAGATTCATTCATATTGACTAAGTTGACAAAGCCCTCCGGCCCCATCAACTTGGTAGGCCCACAAGTCAGCCTTCCACTATGCTGGGTTCCACCTGGCAGGGGGAGTATTCATTTTTTGTGCGTAATAAGGAGGCACTTCCTTGCGTGCGAAGATAGCTGGTGGGTCCGACCTGTCAGCGGGGGGCACATTTTTTTTCATGAAATACAGAGGCCCTTCCGGTGGGTCCCAAATGTCAGGTGGAGGAATCATTATTTTGCGCGTAATAAGGAGGCATTTCCTTGTGTGCGGCCGTTGACCCAGCTGTCAGCCTCTCCATGCACAGTCTACATCCGATGGTGTCATTCGTTAACCATGTTGACCACACCGCGCAGAGCGCATCCAAGGTGGTGGACGACGGCGAGGCCCCGGACAGCAACGAGTCGCAGACGGAGAGATGTACGAGGGTTAACTGGTTCTAGTGCGGTGTGGTTTGACAATCGGTGGAGAAGAACATGAGGTGTGGAGGGGCGGAGGGATTTCCTGGCCAACGGTGGAGTAGCGCTTCATAGCAAGCGTGCTAAGCAGAGCTGCTAGCAGCAGGAGGCGGGAGGTGATCCTAGCGGCGCTGGAGGAAGAAGACGAGAGATTAAAGATGGATGTCGGTCGTTGGATGTAAATCCAACAGCTAACATGTCAGAATCATTTGTTGACTAAATTGACAATGACTTGCGTTGGCTTCGACCTATTGGCCCACATTTCAGCCTCCAAAAATGTGGCACATATTCAACCCATTTTTTCAGAATTTACAGTCTTTTTTTTGCGCGGTAGAATTTACAGTCAATTTGATCTTTTTTTTGAATTACAGCCATTAGCTGTGCTGGGTGAGCAAATAATGTAGTGTCCATGTGGCCCATTTATTTTATTTCCTAAAAAATTACAGGCCATTTGCACTTTCTCGAAATACACGATTTTCCTGGGCTGATTCTAATTATAATGTTGGGTTGGGCCAGCAATGTTATCCAAAAATAAAAAGGGGTTGAGCATTTTGTTATAAATATATTTAAATCTTACCAAGCTTTGTACACATTCACCAGGATTTTCGTGCCAAAACAATCCCGGATTTTATTATTAGAAATTATTTTTATAAGTTAATAAGATGTGGGATATTGTTTTCTTACATATGTAAGTATCTGTTAAATATATGATGATAATAAAAATAATATATAATAACATATTAAATAATTTAAATATATATAATATAGTTAGAAGGGAAACATAAGTTGGACCTGGCGTTCCTATTCTTATACAGAAAAATAGAACAGACCTCTGCGTTTTCTTCAAAAAAAATACATAAATTGGGCTGCCGATATTCAGGAAAAATAAAACCTCGGATGGGAGGTCCATAGGCCGGTCGATACATGACGGCCCTCAAGAAAATACAAACAGGCCTGTGGACCTCCCATCCGAGGTCGTGGGCTGCGCATGTTAAAAATGAAAGCCTAGACGGGGCAGCCCAAAACCCAGCTGATACTTGCTGGCCCAGTGATAATAAATGATACCTGCCAGCTCCCCGGCTTCGTTGTGAATTTATCTCCTATAGTAACTACGTTGAAGCACCTAAAAAAATGTAACTATGTTGACAAACCCGTGGGCCCCGATGTCAGTATATCATTAGGAGGAAGTATTTTTTCGATGAGGCACTTGCTTACGTACGGCCATAGACCTGGTGGGTCCTGACTGTCCGCCTCTCCACGTACAGTCCTTTCCAGATTCCTCTCGTTTGTTCAGCATGTTCACAACAGCAGACAGCGGCGTGGCGGCGAGCGCACAAAGGTGCAGGAGGGGATCCTGCCACCCGAGGAAGTGCCTTATTATTAACGAAACTACTGAACTAGCCTAGTGGCCAAGTAACACTACCCGACAGCTGTTCCGCCCGGGTTCAATTGCACCTCACACCTGTGCAGGGAAAATATCTCCAATTTTTTGCCTCTGCCTTTATTGATATGCGGGTCCCCATTGTCATCTACGCACACCACGTCCAACACTTGCCAAAACTTTGACCCTCGTTTTCTCAATGTTTCGCACACTCGACATTGTGTGAGCATTTTGACTGTGCATCATATGAAGATGTGCTATGCATGAATGTTGATCAGCATGATGTTAACTGGCTGGTAGTTCCATTTTCGACCATGAATAAAACTTCCAACATGATGTTAACCCTATTTGAAAAGGCCGTGTTAATATAAATGCTCTGCTTCTGAAAGTTGCAGTTTCTTATCTAAAACTGAACTTGCAGTTTCTTATCTGAAACTGAAACTTGCAGTTTCTTCTCTGAGAATCACATTGTCTGCACTTTTATACTCCTATGAAACTACATTTTTTAAGTGCTAAAAATAGATCTCTAGAATTCATAAAATACTTCATATGCTCAATACTGCAACTCTGAAATTCAAAATACATTCATATCTGAAATTACTCTCAAAATACACAACACAAAACACAATTCACAACCTGCAAATACTGACAACCCTAAGCTCCTCCTGACAATTCACAACCTGCCCGACTATTGGGCTGGGGGGCAGTCCCCTCCTATTCCTCGGCGGCAGACAGCCGCCCCGTGAGACAATGTGAACGACGAGGGAGAGGATGGCGGGGAAGCGTCGTCGGGCCAACTGCTTTTCTCCTCTTGTAGTTGGGTTCGGTCAACGAAGACTCCACCGGCTCGCTCTGGTAGGACACCCTCACAAACGGCACCCTATAGATGCTCGATCCTTCAATCTCTGGTGGATGCTCCATCTGGGATTGATACTCCCACCTCGCTCCCTCACGATCGGATTCGGTGAATCTGTTTGCTCCATGGCCCAGAGGAGCAGCTCTATGTAGTCCGGCGCGACTCCCTCCGAGAGTACCGCCGCCTTTTCGCTCTGTTGCAGATATTTGGCCATGGATGTCGCCGTCGCCGCTAGTTGGTCCTTGTTGTCAAACCAAGACTGTATCTCCAACATCCTAGCTAGCTTCACAGGGTCGCCGTCTGTGATCCTCACGTATCGGTTGTACTCCTCCATCGATCTACTTCTCCACAACACCTTCACTCGCCGGCGGTGGTTTTTGAATGGAAGAGGAGAGGAGCAGCGCTGGTTTTGGATTAGAACGGGAGAGAAGCGATGCTAGTTTTGGACTGGAACAGGAGAGGAGGGGTGGTGGTTTTGAAATGGAAGAGGAGAGGAGCGGCGCTAGATTTAGATTGGAACAGGAGAGGAGCCGCGGTGGTTTAAGAGGAGAAGAGCGAAAGAGCGAGACTGGTCTTGGAAGTATTTTTTTGTTGTTTTGCGTATTTTGGGTCAAAGTTTGACCACATACTATATTTGACAAGCAAAATGTGAATGCATGTCACCAAAAATTGTATCATTTGGTTTGTATCTGAATGTAATTTCAAATTATATTATTTTTGCAACATATAACATATATTTTATGTGCGAAAATCATGGCCAATTATGACCCAGAATAAAAGGGAGACTAGTTAATGCGGGGTCGCTTTCTTAATTGAAGGGTAAATTGATTTTGATTTTGATCTAGTCACAGCGCACCGGCCCTCTCGTCCAATCCTAAATCACTGCCGCATGCTCCTCTCCCTCTTCTCCATTGCAAAACCACCTCCTCTCCTCTCCTTCATCTCCATTGCAAAACCACCGTCTCGCCTCTCCCTCTTCTGATCTTCTCCATTGCAAAACCACCTCCTCTCCTCTCCATCATCTCCATTCCAAAACCACCGTCTCGCCTCTCCCTCTTCTCTATTGCAAGACCATCGTCTGTCCTCCCATCTTCCAAAGCTAGCACCGGACCACTCAGAAGGACATCTATGTAGAGGATGCAGCAGCGAATCAGGCAGATCGCCAGCGGCGACCTGGCAAAGTTAGCCATGTTGAAGGAGATCCTTACTTGGTTTGACAATGAGTGGGAGATTCGAGGACGGTGCGGGACATGTGGCAATGTATGCAAAAGAGCGAGACGGCGGCGATGAGGGCGGTGATGTACATGTACTCCTCGGCGGCAGTCATGCCGCAGTCCTCCGATTTTATCGAGTATCTCCTCTGGGCAATGGAGCAGACAGATTCGCCCAAGGTGACAGTCAGGTGGGGGTGGTGGGCGTATAGGTCGAAGGTCGAGCACCCAGAGGATAACGAATCGATCGAGTATGGTGTGCCCTTGGTGAGGGTGTAGAGCCAGCCGGAGCCACATGAGTATTCATTCTCCCACTGCAAGAGGAGGCCGGATGGCGCGACGTCGCTTCCCCGCCATTCTCCATGGTTCCCTCAATGCTCGCCTCATTTCAATGGAGGCCGTAGGGTTTAAGGTAAGCTTCACACTAACCCAATCTTCCACCTTCTCGTGCTTACAATCAGTGTGACAGCTAATGAAAATCATGCTTACAATCAGTCTCCGAGTACTACGCCAATCACCCTAAAATAGCTCTGGACCTTTGGGTCAAAGTTGTGACATAGTGTACAAATAAAGAAAAATAGATTGGTGCTTCTTTCAGAAAAGAGTAATCCCTAGAAAACTGCCAATATAAGATACTAGTATTTGGTTAGATGATTTGCTGCCGAGAAAAACCGTCCACAGAGAGCGCCACACATCCCACTGGTGGTGGTGGATGCCAATGCGTGCATGCAGCATGTTTGGTGTCGGTAATTTTTACTCGGCACACCTCGCACTCTGCATATATGCTGGTTCCATACGTACATTTGTGCAGTTCCACCAAAATGCAGCTGAATAACCCTGTTTGGACAGATAATGAAAAAGCGTGATTACATTATAGTGGCACTAGTTGATGAAACACACAAAATAAATAGAAGAAAATATTGCGATAGTATCATAGTATGCCATGCTGCGAGGGCGAGATGGGCCCTGCGACGCCTCATACGGTATGCCTCATACTGGACATCGTCCCAAGTCCCCCAGATACACCTTCTGCCAGTGATGAACATCAGTGTACATAGGTAGTACAAGGAGGCGCCTTGAGACATTCAAATCTCTATTTTTGTACAGATCAACTAAAATTAAGCACCCTAGTTTGAAGAAACGCTTAAACATTAACAATGGGACTAGTTGATGAAACATACATTAACAAAGAGAAGAACTTTCTTTATCTACATTGGAAATGAAATGGTAGAGGTGACACTCGCTCTATTTTAATTGTATTATTACTTCATTTTATCAATGACACTAGGGTCGAGCAGGTGGCAAACGAGGTGTACCATGCGTCGCAACGATGGAGGCCGGGGGTGCTTAGACTGGGATGCTGAAGCTAGCTCTTTCAGTCACCAACATGGATGATTCAATTCATGGGACCTTTTGGTGCAGTTCACCTAAAATGAAGCAATGTCCCATGAGCTAGCAGCTTCTCCTTCAATTTTTTTAAGAAAAGGGCTCGAGCCCCGGTTCCATTTCCATCAGAAAATGAAACCCACAAAGCTTCTTCTTCATTAGTTACAATAAAATTGAGCAACGTCAAGGTTGGTTGTGAAGCTCCTGGAATGCTCAACTATAATTTGGATATCATTTATGCAGTTCAACTAAGATCGAGCGTGAAATGTATATCTCTGTTTGCACAAAAAAGGTGGAAAGGAGGGTGACTAACAAGTGATGAAACATGCATCAAATGAAACGAAGCATGTTCCTTATCTGAATGGCAATCCTACAAGGACAGTAGCAATTTCTAAAGAAGTGGCATTGCTAGATATTAGTGTGGGCATTAGGATTAACTATGACAACCATTAAATACGACATTACTTTGGGCACATGAGAGTAGGCGGACCAGGACAGTTGCATTTTTGGAACCAACTTATCTTAATGGGAAATTTTGCAGGACATGTAAAAAAGTGCGATTGATTCATATTACTGGAGGCATTACATTGAAAACAACATTGGTTTGATGTGTCCTTACTTTTAACAGTGCGACTGCTACATTTTACCAGTGGCATTACATAAGAGTGGCTTGGGGCAACAAACATCAGAACATGATATCTGGGTTGGTCCCATTTTTGTTCGGTATAGCCACCTTATACTGTGTGAGGCTAGCAAATCTAGTGCTGGACTTACTCTATTGACTTGTCCCCCAGTCCCCACTTTCTTTCCTTTTTCAACTAATAGATCGGGTTTATATTGAGTTTGTACTGCGTTTCCCTTTATTTCCCTATTAGACCAAGAGACCAGTTGGATAGCCAGTCTCTGCTACTTTTCGCCCCCATTATTTCCTCTTTCGACCAAGTCCTAGATTCAGGTAACAAATCCTCCCCTACCCCCACCCCCTTTCTTCCTTGTTTGAACCAAGTAGTACTAGATTCGAGTGCATGAACTAGTTTTACCTCTTAAACATAAAAAAATTAGGTGGTTTTCGAATAGCCGGTCGATCCTATCTACGAGGGGGCCTGAGAAATAGTAAAAGATACAACTGCAGTGATGTCAGGAGCTCGAGAAGTAGAGCATAGCCGGTTTTGAAGGAAGTTATACCTGATGGTCGCCGGGATGTCGCTAGGTGGGCGGTGGGAGGCTGGATCTGCCCACACTATGACAGCGAGGAAGAAGGGGTCGGAGGCCCTCCCTCGCCAGCGGTGCTTGGGAGAGAACGACAAGGCAGGCTGATCGGGACGCACCAGCAGTGGGTAAGAGCTATCGCCAAGGACGACCACGTGAACGTTGCACCTTCTCACCTTCCCCGGCGGAGAGGATCCGGCTGGATCTGTGACCAGCGATGAGTAGAGAGAGAGAGAGAGAGAGAGAGAGAGAGAGAGAGTGGCCACCACTGTCGTGTTTAGATCTGGAGAGGCCGAGACAGTGTGAAGAGAGCAACACTAGCAAGCAAGCGCGGAGGCTCCTGCCTATATAGTGGAGTAGTACTAGTTTTCTTTTGTCTACTGGAGCCGGCTTGACCTCGTCAATGACTGTCGAGAAGTTTTCATGCACGTGGCCCGGAGGCACAGTTGTCGTCATTTTGATCTGAAGCGCCGGATTATAACATATAACACGAAAAAATGCCACATGACAAGAAATCATGACCTCACTGCCCAAAGGAGACAACATGAATCCCGACGTACAAACTAGACGAGGAACAAAGCTCAAATTAAAGATAAACTCGTAGAAAAGGGGTCCATCGATAGATGTCCTAATTAACATAGCCGACTTGACCTAGATGGCAGCCGAGTAGTCTTCGTGCATGTTCCCCCAATGACTAGCCCAACTCAGTTGTCGCTGTTTAACCCTCGCAGTGATCCGAAGCACATGACACCTAATTTTGCGAGATGACAAGAAACCTTATTTTAGATTTCTCACCACCACTACAAATATGTACAACACAGCCTGCACGATATGTAGACGATAGCCAATCCGGGCATGTCTGCTGGAGTCTGGTCACATGCATGGATGAGCTGATCTTTCGTGTCTTGCAGGGATCGTCCAGGCACCAACGTAGTACAACACTTCTCTAGTACTATCGTTCGTCTCCCTCTTCTATTAAATCATCCGACTTGCGGGGCCGGGGAGTGTGACTATGGTCGGTTCTCAATTGCGGTCCCACATGTGTGTTGAAACGCAATATGACGCACATTCCATTCGGAGAGCAGCATGCCAGACCGACCGACCGTCTGGGGTGCGACGCGAACGCGACGGGCATGCTGTATACTCCGTACATGTGTACCACCGTTTTCTAGAGGCTTTTCTCTATGGCGCAATCCATGGATACAAAATTAGTACACTGTACTATTTAAAAGTCGAGGGCGGGGCTTTTCCTGCGCGGTAGGCGGCGGGGCAGTTTCGCCTAGTCGGTTCGACAGAGACGCGAGAAGACGAGGGAGCAGGCTGCTGCAAACGTAGGGCTGTGTGATTTGACAGCGAGTTACTGCTGGACAGGTGGGGCCCCGTGATTTGACTTGCCATTATCATTTTAACTGCTGTGCTACGACCGGCGTGAGCCTCCCGATTCCTGACCACCTCCATACAGGTGCCTCTCCCAATGCTCCACCATGTAGTAGAGGCTGGCTCTTGCATGAGAGCCCACTTCTCCACTTTTTCCTTGCCTCTCTTTCCTCCACATATGCAAAAATGACACGTAAAGCGCACTATTGTACTTACTTGCTACTATAGGTGCTAAGCTTGCCACATAGCCACAAAGTCTGATGTGGCAAGTTAATCAAGAAGAGAGAGACTAGTTTGGTGACCCAAGGAAGAAATGGTGCTAAGCGCGTGTACCTAGGTGAAAAGACAATTTTGAGTCTATAGATAATTAAATGAAGCAAACTTAGCAACAAAAAACTAATAAGCACACCATTTCATTGGAAGAGGTCACTCCTTGGCAAATGCAATAAATACTAGTACTCCCTGTGTCCCATAATATAAGAATGTTTTTGGCACTACACGGAGTACGAAGAAAGAGATAGAGAGAAGTAAAAAAACACTTATAGCCAACCTTATAGCTAACCTTGTTGTAGTATGAGTGACTAAGTGATGACTATGTATGACATGCCAACATCAGATAGCCTAATGCACCATGTTAAATCTCCAAGGGCGCGACCGCGCGTGCGACGCGACGGTCATGGTAGGCGCGACCATGATACGGGCTGCTGGCAGCCCTTGGATCTGAGATCAAATAGTCGCATGCTAAGTTGCTGAAAATTTGCAGAATAACCCTCCCGCGGCAACCAGCAAATTTCCTCCCACAGGCCAGAGTAGGTTTCTCGGTTTGCATGTGGGTTTAACAGAGGGGTTTGATGGAGGTGAGGAGGCGTGTTCAGCTGGGCGTGCAGTGGACGGCATAGTACTATTCGATTTGACAACTACAACTAGTATATTATAAAAAACAAAGAAGAGTAGTAGAGATAGAGATAAAAATAGATACTAGAGAGGAGCACCATATACTGCTTCGTGGGCTACTCCTGCGCTCCATTCGGCGTCCGCAACGTCCCTTATAGCCACTCCCTCCTGCGCTCCATTCGGCGGGTGCTGTTGACATTTGGGTAGCGCACTCTCGCGACTGCTAGCAGCGACGACTTCACCGACGATGACTTCTTACCCAACCTCGGCAACCTCTTCCTCAACGACATGGGCGACAACCTCAACGCCAATGGTGCTACTCCCGTTGCACCATATGTGTTTCTGTCCTTCCTGTTTGAAATGGTGGTAGAATTCATGTTTCTAGTTTGTGTCCTAGACTCGATCTGTTCATCTACTATGCTTGTCCGCATGATTAGTTTAATCTCTGCTATAGTCGTCATGATTTATTTTGTAGTAAATCTCGTAGAAACTTGCTCATATATTCAACTGGCGGAACGTCCCCTACAGCCACTCCCATTTCATGGACGGCCAAGTCGATGCCTCCAAGGAGCCCTTCGTCTACTGCTATGAGTGCCCGGTGCCGTTTTGGGGCTCGGCGACAGGCATCGTGCATCACCTGACGCAGGCGTGCAGCGATCACTACTGGCCCTTGGCGAAGAACATCAAGTACGAGACGTGCTACCCGTTCACCGTGCCAGAGTCGCTGGAGGATCAGCGTCGCCTGCTAGTCTTGGAGGAGGACATCATCGTCTTCCTCTTGATCATGGCCACCGACAAGGCCCTTGCAGGCCGCCGCCACATCTCTGTAGTGTGTGTCAGGGGTGACGCCGCTGACGCTGACACTGACACGAGGCCGATGTATGGGTGCGTGCTCACTATTACTACCCCTTGGAGGTACGTGGGCGGCGACACTGGCTACGTCAAGCTGACTTGGACTCTGCCGAGCTGGGACCTTCCCGCCAATGTGGACATGGAAGACGCATGGTATTATTTGACCCCCCAACAATGTGCATGGGGACTCCAAGGAGGTTCACCTGGACATCTGCATTACTAAGTTAAATGTTGATCATTAGTCTTCACTCAATGTAATCCGCTATCTAAGCATGTGGAGACTTCCATGCATGATCTTGCTCTATTGGAGTATCGTGCATGAATAGAAGTGTATCCATTTATGGTTTAGTCTAGAATCTTCCATGTATGAATTTTTACTACAGTACTGGTGAAAGACTTATGATGAACCATTTGCTACAAAGCACAATAAGAGTTATTTCTTCACAAGTTTCGGATGCAGGTTGAACAGTTGAATGCTTTTATTTGCAAAAGATACTTTTTTATCTATTTCACCCGAATGTTTTTGAGCTCTAGAGATGAAATAATATCCGAACAAACCTATCAATATCTGTTACACATGAGATGACCCCCACATCCTTTGTCAAAATAAACAACACCCCGATCAATGCATTTCACTCTTCCGTGCAACGCACGGGCACCTTACTACTATAGATTAGTACGAACAAAAATTGAACTTACATTATATATAGTACAATAAATTATGATGCATGTCACCTAAAATTATACCATTGAAAACTATGTTCAAATACGATATTGTTTTTGTTGACATGCACTAACATTTTGTCAGTTAAATCTTTAGTCAAATTCAATGGGGGATAAACCACGACCGATGTAGTAGTACTAGTGTAGAGGGCGACACTGCACGGGAGTCTCACCTCTCACCCCGCTCGTGGCACGACAGTAAAGCCGTCATATCACAAAACCCAACCACTCCCAGTAATAAGTGGCCTGGTAAAATAAACGGACAAGCAACCATCACATCCCTCCGTCTTTTTTGCATTTCATCTCTCTGCATTTACTTTTTTTGGTTCATCTTGCACACTTGATCCCTAGGTACTACTCCTAGGGCCAGTTCTTTTGGCGGCTTTCCCAGCTTTTCCCATAAGACTAGTCACATTGGAGAGTAATGCTTCCAATGCATTGGTGCTTACGTGAGGTGCTAAGCGCATTTAAAACCTTAGCAACTAGTCTCCCTAGTGCATTAGTGCTTAGCTTTTGTAGCTAAGCCTCCCTCATTGAATTGTTTAACAATTAAACTCCATCATTCATTGGTTGATAGTCATTTTGCATAGGTTCGCGCGCTTAGCACCATTTCCTCCTATGGTCACCCTAATGCTCTCTCTTCTTTAATTGCTTTGCCACATCATTTTCTTGCCTATGTGGCACCCTTAGCACCTGTACACTGTGGAGCACTGGGAAGGGCCTAAAACACTAAGGCGCCTAACTCATTTATTTGGGCTTCTAAAGTCGTACTAGTAGTACAATACCTCCGTCCTAGTTTGTTCCTCACCATTGTAATTTGTGCTAAATTTTGACCAAAGATTTAACTGATAAAATGTTAGTGCATGTGACATGCACTAACATTTCATTAGTTAAATTTATGATCAAAATTTGACACATATTACAATGGGGACCAATAAACCAGGACAGAGGTAGTAGTTATGGGATTACTAATCTATAAGCCTAAAAGAGCTGGCCCTGGTACTCCTACTAAGAGTAGTACTGAAGTTGGAATTCCAATTGCACAACACAACTTGTTAGGCAAAAAATTCGATTCAGGGTGTAGGAAGCGGTTTGGGAATTTGCATGCTTTTCCAACCAGTTAGATACTTCGTACAAAGAGATAGAGAGAAGTAAAAAAATACACTTATAGCCAACCTTGTTGTAGTATGAGTGACTAAGTGATGACTATGTATGACATGCCAACATCAGATAGCCTAACGCACCGAGTTAAGTCTCCAAGGGCGCGACCGCACGAGCGACGCAACGGTCGTGGTAGGCGCGACCATGATACGGGCTGTTGGTAGGCCTTGGGTCTGAGATCAAACGGTCGCATGCTAAGTTGCTGAAAATTTGCAGAATAACCCTCCAGGATAGGATATTCACCCATAGGTCTAGAATCACACCATGCAACCGTTCGATCTCAGATCCAAGGGCTCTCGGAAGCCCGTATCATGGGAGAATGGAAATCCACTACCCTGCCGTTCGCACGCTAGCAGTTCACTCCTACTCGTCCCCGCACGTCCTTTAATACTACGGCGGTTCGCTCCTAGTCGTCTCGTCCTTTCACATTACGGCAGTTCCACTAATCCTAACCCTCCTCCCGAATCCATGGCGTTCCAAATCTCCACGATTGGCGGTGAGTACAAGGTTAGAACCATCACCTGTGATGAGTTCGACGTCATCTACACCCGTTCTTTCACGACGGTGAAAGGATGCCTTTCTCGCTTCAGACGCATGTTCGAAGACTCAGATGATGAGTGGGTCGCTGAGCTATATGTTGAGTACACCACAGTCCTGGGACGAGAGAAGGATCCAAAGGACGAAGAGAGGATGAAGCCCGCCGTGATCCAGGTTTGCGTGCATGACTTATGCTTGGTCTACCACATATGCCATGCCGACGTTGAATGCCTGGATTTTAAGGACTTCCTCGAGAGAAACCTAGTCAAATTCATTACTGTAGACTTTGGTAATGACAAAGAACTCCTGGTTCAGATAGGCCTCATTATAGGCAACACCTTCGACCTCCAAAAGAATCGGCTGGTGTCATCTCGTCAGCCTTCAATGCTGACCCTGGCAGGAGCCATGGTTCATCCTTCGTATGGTAAACTGGAGAAACCTCCATACATATTTCATTGTTATGCATGGCAGCGGAATGTACTAGATATAGACCACATCCAGTATGCTGCAATGGATGGCTACCTTTGTTTCAATATCTACAAGGGTTGTATGAAGAGCAACAGCCAAGTGTGCGGTTCAAGCAAAGAAGTATCGACCAAGAGGCAGAGGGACAAGGACGAAGTCAAGGATGTGGACGAGGACTCCGAGTAAGGTGGTAGTGTCGTTGCTCATGGTGGTTCTAATGCAGTGTCTACCAGAATAGTTGCAAAGTTTAATTTCAGGTGTGCTTAATTTAATTTGAGGCGTGTGTTGTGCTGAGCCCCCAGCAGAACTATGTTATGTTTCTCTCATTACTTTAACTCTTCAGTACGTACATACTAGTATTTCTTACATTTCACCTTTTAGTTGGTATAGTACCACCACTCGTTTCTTCACATTATATACGTACAATATATATGGCCAACATCATATAGCCAACAATTTAGTTGTCAAAGAATTTCAGGGTGCTTAGTTTTGTCAAAGAATTCCAGGATGCTTAGTTTTATTTGAGGGGTGGGTTGCATAATTTGGCGACGAGCGCTCTCTATATGTACCACCTTTTTTTAATTTCAAGTTTTGCTCCATGGCGCAATCCATCGATACTACTACTGTACAGAAGTATACATTTTTTAAAAGGCTAGAGGGCGGGGTAGTCTAGCTTGGTTGGTTTCACGAGAGGCGAGGGACTTTGTGATTTGACGGCTCATTACTGCTGGAAGGCAGGGCTTTGTGATTTCACTGCTCGTATAAATGCACCGACGACCTAAGGAGGAGCAAAGAACCGTGCGGTATACTCAAGTTTTCCACTGGAGTAGTACTGCGACGGAGGAGCACGAAACACGGTAGCCCAGTGCCATATGGCGATAAAAAATGATCTAATTTGCTAGTAATCTCATTGTTAGCATTGTTCTATTCATTCCCTCAAACAAAAAAAGCATTGTTCTATTCATGCCTCGTAGAGAACGTGACACGTGCGGGGAAACACCCGAAGCAAAAGATGAAACACAGGAGCAAAAGAAGAAGGAAGATTATCACCCCAAATGATCTAATTTGCCGCGGAGTCGTAACTGCTTCTTCATCGCCTCCATGAACTCCATCTCCTTGCACGTCTCCTCCGCCATCTTCTTCATTCTGTCCATGACGCGGGATTTCTCGACGCGATCCTTCATCATCTGTTCCACGGCCACATTATGTACCCTGACAGCACCTGGGTGCTCGATGCGGAGCTTCGCCAACTCCTCCTTCTGTTCCATGACGAGGGCCTGCAACATCTTCATCGAGGAACTACTATTCTCATGCAGCTTCTTCCAGCCGGCGTTCTTCTCCTTCAGCAGGTCGATCTTGTGGCAGAGCTTCGCCTTGTCCTCTTGAAGTCGCAGGATTTTGCCGGTCGCCTTCTTCTCCAAGGCAATGCTCTTCTTCAGCAGCATCACCAAGCCGGTGGTCAACTCCCCTGCTTACTGAGCTCAGCGGGCATGTCGTCGAGGCTCTCCTTCAGCAACTCCATCAAGCCTTGGATGAACTCCTTCTGCTTATTGAGGTGCTTATTGAGCTGATCGGGCATGCCGTCGAGGGATAACGACTCCAGCGCCGCCAGCTCGGCATGTTCTCCTTCGCGGCTAGGGCGCTCTTGGGAGCCATCGCCTTCCCGTGAGAAATCTTTCGAGGTCTCTGCGTGGCGGTGAGCCCTCTCTTTTTATTTCGCAGCCTTGGTTGCCGCTCCCTTGTTACGAGTAGTTCTTGACCTAGAGCTCTACTCACCGGCCATGGCAACGACATACGAAGAAGAAGCACTTATGAGGAGGAAAGGTAGAGTAATTTTCAGTTAGGTAGTTCCCCTTTTTATAACCTAAGTACTAGCACTAGTACTAATACCTGCATAGTGGGAACACGTTCAGGTTTGGTACATACTAGTAGGTGTGAGCAGGCTTTTGAATGTGATGGGAACAAGGTAAAGATTAATTGAAGGTTTTGGTTTCGAGGCCCAAAACGTCTCCCGATGAGTTTAGCGGAACATAAATTTCAAGTACTACACTGCTCAAATGCGTAAATATTATGTTACTGTCAAAAATTGGCACAAAATACGAAGGAGACCAATGGAAGTACTACTTGCAACCCATGATTTAACTACTCGCATGCACGTAGTGGAGTAATAATGTCTTTCTTCCGCCCTCATGTCCACTCAATTTGCATGCGCTGTATTAATTGACCAGCAACATGTCACTGTGATCAATCCACGCAAGGAGGTCGCGACAACGCCTCCACATGTGCCACGTGGCTTCATGAACTGTAAGAGAGACACTGTGTAGCGTGCCATTGGAATTCTAATTTACGTGTTTTGACATACTCGAAGTACTAGTAAGGTACATGTGCATTGCACGCATCAGATTTTGCAACCAAATTATGAATAAATACCACACTATAGCATGTAAGCTCTGAGTCATATATTCTTGATGTAGCCCTTCGTTTAATTCTTATAGTTCATCTCATTCAAAATCAATTAGTTTTTATAAAAAAAGCTAAGAACGCGGGAATAGGAAAAACATGGGATTATAGTGGACTGTCGTCTTGAATCCTACATGATTGTATGAGTGTTGATTGTGCATAGAAAAAACCTAGAATTCTTTCAAAGAGGTTTGAGTGGATGGGACGTTTCCTATGAAATCTAGTGCAAATGAATCATATGGAAAAATTCCTATGGTTTACAATCCTATGAATCAAACAACCAAGATAGGAAAAATTCCTAATGATTAGAATCCTCCAAAATTCCTTTGAGAAGCCTTTGAATCAAAGAAGACCTTATTCTATTTTATGATTCATGGAATTGTGCATGCATTGTAAAGCATAAAGTAAAAACAAATAATGGCAATTCAACTAGAAAGAAAGTTTGGGCAGTTATGATACGGAAGACTCTAGAACAAAAGAGAACCACTATTATTTTGAGGTTTGTGCATTATGCTTAAGTTCAACCATGGAGTCTACTAGATTGTACATGTGGCAAAATCCGGTGGGGGGTTAGAAGATGGTGCGAGGGGCTGAGTGGAGGGAGACTATGAAGGAATGCACAAGTGCGAGATCGATATTTAGAGAGAGGGGGCGAGAACGTGTGCTGTTGCGCGCAGTGGCGGAGCCATGAAAAATAAATGAGCTAGAGGGCCAAGCATTGCTAATCTATTACGAGGAGGGTCAATTCATGAACTTAAACCATTTTTAGCAGCAATTGTCTAATGATCACATTCATATTAGCCTCGATATATAGTGATGTTGGGGGGGCAGGGCCCTTACTGCCCCCTGTCTTCGCCATTGTGCACCCGTGTGAGAGATGAAGTGGAAGGCATGGATGATGAGAGGGGGACGTTGGATATATAATTAATGTGGGTGTATTAGCTATATATGTTAATCCTATATAGAGAGGTATAGATTGATCGATGTGGATGTGGGAAAGAGGGTGAGACCTCACTGGATATATCGCTTGATCGGTTTGTGTGGAAAACTATGAAAGACCTAGCTATATACACACATACATAGAGGAACATCGATGGTTGCACATGCACGCGTGAAAGATAAAGAATGCCCGATATGATGGAGAGAGGGATGTGTGTGGGTGTGTGCCTTCATGGGAGACCGACCTGAAGAAAAAGATTGCATGTGTGCGATGGATAATGCCGATTGGTAGTGTGTGTGCATGCATGCACGAGAGAAAGTTAGTGGTACAATTATAAAGAGAAGACGACTGTGTGGGTGTAAAAGACTAGCTGAGGTCATAATCAATGTAAAGTTGTATTCAAATATTTGAATAAGAGACCCTGATGTTTGAAACCCATGCATGCATGAATATAACGGAGATCTGCATGGTGTGGTTTGGAAACGAGCATGTTGTAATGTATACACATTGAACAAGGTCAGACTGATTTGAATTTGAGATACCAATGATAGACATCATTTGGCCACGTCGCGTCCGTGCATGGACAGAGTATTCTAATTGGAGATGATGGGAGGCTTTCGCATCACATATCTATATCTATACCCATATATATATATATATATATATTCTATTTTATATTTTTTATATTGTGTGCGGGTAACTTTAACTTTGAAAGATGGTCGTTGGATGAGGCGAATCCGATGGTCCAAAGATGGCAACTTTGAGCACTACTGGCCGTTGGATATCATCTAGATTCCACCAGATTTCGCCACATGTATAATCTAGAAGACTCCATGGTTGAACTTAAGCATAATGCACAAAAATTAAAACACAAGCACTTCTTATTTGTTCTAGAATCTTCCATATCAGAATTGCCCAAATGTTTTTCTACATGATTTCCATTATTTGTTTTTACTTTATGTCTTACAACGCACAATTTCATGGATCTTAAAATAGATTAGCTTTCTTATGAAAACTAGATGATTTTGAATGAAATGAACTATAACAATTAAACGAACATCTACATCATGCATATATGACTCAAAGCTTACATGCTATAATGTGGTATTTATTCATAATTTGGTTGCCAAATCTCATGCGTGAAAAGCACGTGTACCTTACTCTAGTCTAAATGGTGTTTGTGTGTGTGTGCGTGTTGTGCATGTTGAGGTGCAAATTGTCTTTTTTGGGTACACGTTAAGCTTGTTCTTCCGAAATTTCAAGCCGCGCCTTGTTATGCCGAAAATTCAAGCTAGCATCTCTGTCTATCGTGCTGCGAAACTCCCGCCTCTTGAACCCGCGCCTTGTTAGCCCGAAATATTAAAGATATATCTTGGTTTCGTTGTGCTTCGTCAATTCCCTCCATCTCAACCCGCGCCTTGCTATTCCGAAATTACAATGCGCGTAAAAATTCCCACCTCCTGTGAAATCCCGACACACGAAATGCCCGTGGTACCCCTGAACCGAAAGAACCGCCTAAAATCGGTGGGGGTACTTTCGTAACTTACCCCACATTTCGGACAAGCGCGTCCCTAAGCCATGCTTCCACACTGCCATCCCATCCGCCCACCCATTCGTACACCGAAGCCATGAAAACCCGCGACAAAACCCCACACCCTGCTCCGTCCGCCACCTAGCCGGAGCCTCTTCCCTGACGACGTCGTCCACAGCAACACCTCGACGTCCCTCATCCACCATACCGAATGAGGATTCGTCGTCGATCTCGTCGTCCCGCCGGTTCAGCCACCGCGTCCTCCACCTCCAAGGAGCTGCCCCGACATTCCCCTCATCTTTCGCGCCACCTCCATTCCCACACCACCGTCTTCACCTGCACCATCGGAAGAGCATCATCATCACCGTTTCCTCGGATGATGCTGTGGCCTAATCGGTGCCACCAAAGAGGTTGTACACTAATTGCCGCATTTTCTTCTTGGTTCGATCTCACGGTGCTGCCGACGCTCAGTCCCGAGCCGACACAGCGCGGCTCCATCCACGGCGGCGTCGCCGGCCACTTCCTCCACGACGTCGCTCCCTCGGCGGTGACGTCCACATCAGTAGGAGCTGCTGCTGCTTTAGCTCTCGCTCATGCTGCTGCTCTGCTCTTGCTCTTGGTGCCTTGCCTGGTCTGCTCTTGCTATTGCTCTTGCTCGCGCTGCTGCTCTCGCTCTTGCTCTTACTTGCGATGCTGTTCCAATTTAGCTACACTTCAGTCGACTGAATCGACTTTTCACTACAAAAAAATACACTTTCGTGATGATACGTGTTTGTCACAGTACGTCGCGTTTTCTGTCATGCATGTACATCCATGACGATTTTATGAGAGAATCAAGATAGTCATACCTGTGCTGTCATAGAAGTGTTCCATGACATTACCAAAATTATCATCACGGAAGTGTCCACTTCCATGATGATAAATCGCACGTCACAGAAGTGCTTTCGTCAAGGGTGACCGACACGTGGCATCCACCGTAACGGAACGCCGTTAAGCTATCGGGTCGGATTTCGGATCCGATAACCCGTTAACAGCCACGACTAATGCCGATTTTCCATGTGTAAAATTCTCATTGGCTGACGGATCCAGGTGTCAGCTCTGCGTTGGCATAGGTGTCACTCATCCAATGGTCGATATGGGCCTATGATATGTTGACACATGGACCGGCCCAAAAGTGGCCCACAAAGTTTAAATGGGCCGGCCCAACCGAAGGCCCGTAAGATTTAGCGGACCATAATGGGATGGCCCAGCTAAAGGCCCACAAAATTTAGCGGACCATAATGGGCCGGCCCAGCTAAAGGCTCACACGATTTTGCAGACCATAATGGGCCGGCCCAGCTAAAGACCCACAAGATTTTACGGACCACAATGGGCCGGCCCAGCTAAAGGCCCACAAGATTCTGCAGACCATAATGGGTCGGCCTAGCTAAAGGCCCAACATTCTCTATCAAATCGGCCCGTCAACGGCCTGGTCTAAACTTGTCATCAATGCGGCCCATGGTCACTTCTGGCCCGTTAATAGTCCGGTAAGTAATTGGGACGAATTACGGCCCGGTGTATTTCCGGCCTGTTAAAGGTCTGGCTTCATTTGGGCCCATTTACAGGCCATCAAAACTTTCGGCCCATAAACAACCATGAAGGATTTGGGTCATATTCGGCCATGTCTGTCATTCGGCCTGTTAGAGGCCCACTATAGATTTGGGCCACTTTCTGCCTATTGTCATTTTCGGCCTGTTAACGCCGGACGTAAACCATGGGCCATATGTGGCCCAACGTCATATCAGGCCCATTAACGGCCCATAGAAAAATGACGATAATCTAGCCCGACCGAAGTTCCGGCCTGTTAAAGGCCCGTGTATTAGGTCGGCGCATTTACGGCCCGTCCGAATTTCGGCGTGTCAAATATCTGCATCGTAAATGGCCTACCATTTCGGCCTGCTAAGTCCAGTGGGTTATTTGGCACAATCAGGTCCCAATCTCACTTTTGGTCTATTAAAGGCCGATGTTTTTTATGGGCTCGAGATATTTACACCTATAAACGGCCTATTTTTACTGAGGGCCCAAATTATGTTTAGGCCTGTTAAAGGCTCACTATGGGCACAGGCCTACCAGAAAATATGAAAGCTTATGCTGATTTAAGCCCAGATATTTTTAGTGGGCTACATGCCAATTTCGGCCCGTAATCGTTTTTAGCCCAATTGGAATGTGCCCGATGAATGTTGGCATGTTGGGATCCTACGAAGCTTTCGGCCGAATACATTACTAAGATAAACCTACACTATACAAAAATAGCGTCGTAATTACTGCAGCCTGTGGCAGCATCATAAATGTTATATTACAACAAAATAAATTCCAACCATACAACAAAAGGCCTATTGGCATAAAGTTTATAGTCCTTCCAGATAAAAGCACCATTAGATGTATAGAAGCACAGATCATTTGACCTGAGTGCTAATGTTTCAGGCTGTAGAATCTGATGGAGCAGCACGATCTCCACCTTTTTTCCGTCATTGCTCTTGAACAACGAAGCGAATGTCTGATAGTCTGGTTTCAAAACCATTCATATCTTGACGACATTTCTCAACCACTATTCTTTTTTCCGAAACAACGTCCATTATGGATTGGACTTGTGTCTGGAGCACAGATATATCACTCTGTCTAGTAGGAAGATTTTGTTCAGTAGGCGATTTGGGCGAGGTTACCTTGACAACCAACCTAGAATTACGCAGGAAGGTGCTTTTTGCACTGTTAGTGGAGAGATACTGACGCACTGCAGCAAGAGGTGACATTGTGCATGTAGTAGCCTCGTCACCTTCAGGTGGTTGTGGCTATTCAATCATTTGTTCCATAGCTTCCTGAAAGTTTGAACTTGTAGATTAGTGTACCAGATAAGTTACTAATGAGACAAAAACAAACAAAGTAGGTTAAATGTTTATACATAACTTATTTTGGTGAACTACTGTAATACATTAGCATGTATGTAGTGCCAACTACATAATAAAATCTCTTTCGGAACATATGTCCATGTAGCATGCCTAATGTATTGTCTATTTCCTCACATTCGTTGACATCTAAGGATAAAGAGACATGGCTTAAAGTAGGATGAACATAGTATGACATCATTCATATCATGGGCAAACAGATATAAAACAAACAGGCTATTTTATCATTGTGTGCGCACGTGAACATAACAACTAGATTACAGATCAAGACCAAAAGAATATCCTTCATCTCTTTTAAACCATGTAAGGTGAAATGATACGTTAAGAGAACTATGTATAAAAGTGAACAGAGTAACTGACAATGGATGCAAACCAAGTAGTTAAATGAACACATCACAGTACCAATCAGTTCAAGGCAGGAGGAGTAAGGACTTACAACAGCGGCTTGAACTGGTGTGCTCATGCCCTTCATCTTGCTAGTGTGGCAATCCTTGAAGATTTGCACTACATTCGGTTCAGGTTCTTTTTGGTCCGCACGGGCTTTCCTCTGTATTTGGAACAAGTCAATATAGATACGATAATATGGCACAAAAAAGAAGGAAGTAGCAGCTATTTACAAGAGCCTCGCAGTGTGCAATATAGCTACGAGATCATGTTGTCTATTGGAATTTCACTTTAGAACGGTTGGTTTTGTTCTTCAAACAGTTACCCTAGAAGAAGATACACTTGTAAGGCACATACATAAATACAAGTTCAATATGTGGTCTGATCAAATACATATAGCCTACCTGATACTTTGGATCAGACCAGTGTTTAACGAGGGCTGTCCATTCTTCATCTCTAATATATTCCACTGGAGATGTTTGGGCGATTTCATTGTTAGCCTTGCCTTCAAAGTGAGATTTTCTAAGGTGGTACCGATACTGTCGCAGAGCAGACTAAAAAACATGAGTGCATGCTTGATTAGTTGCATCATCTTTCGGATCCAACTTGAACCTCATCTGTTGAAAAAAGAATGTGAGTCTTATTAGGAGGAAGCTAGAAAGTATGGGACAGAGCAAGACAATATTACTAATTGCGATGAATAACATTACTTACGGATAAATGGTCAATGAAGGTGTTAAACTGGGTATTGTCTTTCTCATTCCTGTACTGGATCCACGTTGGGAGGATACGCGCATGACACCTAACGGCAACGGCTGCCTCTGATACTAACTTGGCTGACTCTGTAGCATCACGTGGCCTTTTTAAACCTGCCTCAAAATGGATCTCCATTCTTCCTCCTTTAGATTTTGTTAATCTGTCAAGCATTATCCCTGATGTCTGTTTCCGCTTGCGCTATGGTGCTAGTTCAACAATGAATATGGAAAGTGTTAGTGTACATCAAACTGTGAGAGTACATATAAAGGAGCATGCCACTGCAACTTGACTTGGTCAGGTACCGTCTTGGTGTTGATACTCATGAGGTTCATCTGATCTTGCCAAGTCCTGTTGTGTCAGCAGTGCTTCGGAAGTAGTGTTAGGTGTGAAGGCAGCTTGGGAACTGGCCAGATCCGGAGCAAACGAACGAGTAACTGGTTGAGATGCTGGTATAGTTGAAGTGGATGTTGCAGCTGGTGGAGCAGGTGATACTGTGTTTGTAGATTTAGCCGGTGGACCTGGACCTTCTACTACACTATAAGTACCAGCAGAATCTTGATGGCAGAACCTTTTCCGTTTCACCCGACGAGTAACAACACTCCCTACTATATTATTTTCCTTGCTCTTTTTTGACTTTGCCATGTCAAGCTGTACCCACAACACAAAAAAGAATAAAATCACTCTTCCCAACTCATTGATGCATGATACAGACAAGCAATACTTTGATGTAAGACAACCGTATGAGGATGGAATATGTAAGAAAAACAGGACGACATGACATATTCACAACTACGATGTGCAAACTAAGCAGAAGGATTTTCAAGAAAATAGAAGTAATGCAAGCTAGACACCATATGAAATATGCAACCAATATTACTCTGCCAAGTTAAAAGTGTCTTGTCATAAGTGGCAAGTCGAAAAATTAGAAGCAGTACAATGTAGAAAGCAATGCAAGATGCAACCACTATCAAACTGCCATATTAAAAGCGTCCAATCATGAGTTACTGATGCGGGATACACAACATTAGTACTTTGATGTAAGAACATGGTATGATAGATAGATGCAGTGTATTCTAGACACAGAAAGCCATGTCATATGCACATGTATAACGTATAAACTCAGCAGGTGCAATTTAATCAAAATAGAAGAAATACAGGCTAGACAACATATGCAACATGAAACCAATTATCACACTATCAACTTAGAGCAAGCACCTCTGATGGTGGAGTACAGGAGATGAACTCATCATGTAGACTTGGGACTTCAACTTCATTAGCAGTAGCAGTGGCAAATCTAGAGAGTCTCTGTTTGCGTCGGTGCGGAGTACCACCAACATCCCCTAACTTACTCTTATCCTTCCTATTTTCTGATATTGCCTTATGAAGTCAAAACCACAAGAAGATGAATAAAATTAGCTCTGCATAACTGGTTGATGCATGATACAGACGAACACTACTTTGATATAAGGCAAGCGCAGGATAGTAGGATGGAATATAGACAAAAAAGACAGCGTTTCATATTCACACGTACGATAGTAGGATGGAATATGTATGACAAAACAGTAAGCGGAAGGCATTTCAACAAAATTAGAAGAAATGAAAGCTAGGCACCATATGAACATGCAACCAATATCACTCTATCAGGTAAAAAGTGTCTCGTCGTAAGTGCCATTTCAAGAAATTAGAAGCAATACAAGCTAGAAGACAATGCAAGGTGCAACCTACATCACAATCCCAAGTTAAATGTGTCTTATGGGTAAGTGATCATTGCAGGTATAAGTTGTAAGCTACACAGATGCAATTCTACATAATCAGAAGCAATACAAACTAGACGTCATACGGAAAACACAACCACGTATAATAGTTCCAAGTAAGAGCAAGCACCTGTGATGGTGGAGTAGGGGAGATGTGCTCATCATGTACACGTATGTTCTAGAAACAGGAACACATGTCATATTCACAGGCATTATGTGTAAAGTAAGCAGATGCAATTGAAGTTAGAAGCAATACAAGCTAGACATCATACGCAACATGCAACCACATATAATAGTGTAAAGTTAGAGCAAGCACCTGTGATGGTGGAGTAGGGAGATGTGCTCATCATCTACACAACTACATTGACTATCCAGCCTTGTGTTGTCTTGCGAATCTTGTTGTGAGGATGGCGTCTGTAGAGACCCCCTGTTTGAGTTGCTCCGAAGGACCACCATCATCCACTGCCGGACTAATTTCCTTCAGCTGTAATGATTTTGCATTGTTAAGTCAAACCGATAAGAAAAAGGAATAAAATTCGCTCTTCAGAACTCATTCATGCATGATACTGACGAACACTACTCGGATGAAAGGCAAACACATGATGCAAGGATGGAATATGTATGAAAAATAGGATGGCGTGACATATTCACACCTATGATGTGGTTACTAAGCAGAAGGCATTTCAACAAATTAGAAGCACTGCAAGCTAGACACCATATGAAAGATGCAACCAATATCACTCTGCCAAGTTCAAACTGTATGGCGTTTCAACAAATTAGAAGCAGTACATGCTAGAAATCATATGCAAGACACAACCAATATCATAGTGGCGACTTAAAGGTGCCTTATCATAAGCGACTGATGCGGGATATGCAAGAATATTAGTCTGATGTAGAAACAGGAACACATGTCATATTCATAGGCATTATGTGTAAAGTAAGCATATGCAATTCAACAAAGTTAGAAGCAATACAAGCTAGACATCATATGCAACATGCAACCACATATAATAGTGCCAAGTTAGAGCAAGCACCTATGATGGTGGAGTAGGGGAGATGTGCTTATCATCTACACAGCTACGTTGACTGTCTAGCCTTGCGTTGTCTTGCGAATCTTGTTGGGAGGATGGCGGAGTAGAATCTGTAGAGAACCTCCGTTCAGTTGCTCGGAAGGACCACCATCATCCAATGCCTTGCCAATTTCCTTCAGCTTTATTGATTTTGCATTGTGATGTCATACCGACAAGAAAAAGGAATATCATTCGCTCTTCAAAACTCATTCATGCATGATACTGATGAACACTACTCTGATGAAAGGCAAAGTCATGATACGAGGATGGATTATGTACGAAAAAATGGACGACTTGATATATTCACACCTATGATGTGGTAACTAAGCAGAAGGCACTTCAACAAATTAGAAACACTGCAAGACACCATATGGAAGGTGCAATCAATATCACTCTGCCAAGTTAAAACTGTCTCGTCATAGGTGGCGTTCATCAAACTAGAAGACGCAAACCAATATCACACTGCCAACTTAAAGGTGTCCCATCATAAGTGACTGATGCAGGATACACAAGAAGAGTAGTTTCATGTAAGAACATGGTGTGATAGACATATATAGTATGTACCAAAAGCAGGAAAGCGTGTCATATTCACATGTATCATGTGTAAGCTAAGCAGATGCAGTTTACACTAATTAGGAGCAATACGAGCTAGACACCATATGCAACATGCAACCATATATCACACTGCCAAGTTAGAGCAAGCACCTCGGATGGTGGAGTAGGGGAGCGGAGACTTGGACCTTGTAATGCACTATCAGTACAAGGAGAATCGGTACAGATGCTCCGTTTACGTTGCTGCAGAGGACCACCATCATCGCCTTCCTTACTCTTTTCCTTCCTCTTTCTTGATTTTGCCTTGTCAAGTCAAACCCACAAGAAAAAGGAATAAAATTTTCTCTTCAGAACTTATTGATGCATGATACTGACGAACACTACTTTCATGTAAGGCAGCCGCATGATAGGAGGATGGAATATGTATGAAAAACAGGATGGCGTGACATATTGACATGTATGACGTATAAAGTGTAAACTAAGCACAAGGTGCTTGAACTTGTTAGAATCGATGCAAGCTAGAAACCATATGAAAGTTGAAACCAATATCACTCTGCCAAATTAAAAGGGTGCCCTAACAAATGTACTTGACCAAATTAGAAGCAATACATGGCAACAGGCTAGAAATAATATGCAATATGCAACGAATAAAGGTGACTCATCGTAAGTGATTGATGCAGGATACAGAAGAGAGGTAGTTTCATGTAAGAACAAGGTTAACACATAGATGTAGTGTGTACCTAAAATAGGAAGGCATGTCATATTCACAAGTATAGTGTGTAAACTAAGCAGATGAAATTTACCCTAATTAGAAGCATTACAAGCTAGACACCGTATGCAACATGCAACCACATATCACACTGCGAAGTTGGAGCAAGCACCTTTGATGGTGGTGTAGGGGAAGTGCAGTCTTCAGGTACAGAGCAACGTTCAATATCTTCATTTAGGCTTGCTGTTTCTTGAGAATCATGTGGAGAGGATGAAATTGCATTCTTTATAAGAGTACTGCGTCTCATATTAACCCACGCGCGTGAGTGTCTCATCATAAGTGATAGACACAGGATACACAAGAACAGTAGTTTGATGTAAGAACATAGTGTGATAGGCAGATGTAGTATGTACCAAAAAACAGGATGGCGTGTCATATTCACATGTATAATGTGTAAGCTAAGGAGATGCAATTTAACAAATTAGGAGCATTGATGAGGGATACACAAGAAAAGTAGTTTGATGTGATTAATAGAAAGACGTAGTATGTACCAAAAACAGGAAGGCATGTCATATTGACAGGTATAATGTGTTAACTAAGCAGATGCAATTTACCCTAATTAGAAGCATTACAAGGTAGACACCATATGCAACATGCAACCACATATCACACTGCCAAGTAATAGCAAGCACCTGCGACGGTGGTGTGGGGGAATTGCGGTGATCAACTAGAGAGCTACGCTGACTATCTTCATTTAGCCTTGCTGTTTCTTGAGAATCATGTGGGGAGGATGACACTGCACTCTTTAAACGAGTAGGGCGTCTCACAGTAACCCACCCGGGTGACTGTCTCATCATAAGTGATTGACGAGGGATACAAAAGAGCATTAGTTTGATGTACGAACATGGTTAATAGACATATGTAGTATGTATCAAAAACAAGAAGGCATGTCATTCCAAAGGTATAATGTGTAAAGTAAGCAGATGCAATTTAACCAAATTGGAAGCAATACAAGCTAGACACCATATGCAACATGCAACCACATTTGACAGTGCAAAGTTAAAGCAAGCACCTGGGATGGTTGTGTGTGGCAGTTGAGATCATCAACTGCAGAGCTACGTTTACTGTCTCCAATTGCTGACACTGCACCCATTAGAGCGCTGAAACGCTTAGTGCTTATCTTCGAATTACACTGGAGCGACTTCTGTCTTTTCTTTTCTGCATTCATCAACACTGCGTCAGAGTCTGAAATACCCATGCATAAAAAAACAATAGTGTGAGTATGGGTGAAGTGTGTGCACAATTAGTACAGTGTAAAGGTAGCAGATAGCAGGTCGGTGAGAAATAAATGACGGGAGACATATGATAGCTCTACAACATGCATGGCACACTCAATTACTACAGGATTCTATGAAAATAACAGTCGACTGAAAGCAAATAGGTCAGTCCATTTTTTGCACCGTTTGATGTACAAAGAACGGGCAGATCACCTTCATCTACCTCCAGCCAGTCAGTGTTGACGATCTTCCTCGAAATGCCAGCGACCACCGGCCCAGTATTCCTCCCCTGCCTGCACCCTCCCCTCGACCTCACCGCACCGCCGTGCTTGGCACCGCCCCCTAGCCATCCATTCAAGCCCCGCCGACCTCCAGATCGGGCGCAAGCAGCTCCTGCGCCCCACACCCCTATGATAGACACTGATGCGCCGCTTCCCCGGGGAACAGACGGACTAGGTGCTCCGCACACCTAAGCAGGTGCCGCTTCTTTTAATTGTGGTTGGACTAACCCTGAATTGAAATCCATGCGGGCTATTGACCTCTAGCAAAGGTGAAATAGTAAAAGGGCGAAAACCTTGTGCATTTAGTATCATGCAAAAGATGCAGTAAGAAGCGCTCAACTAGTTTCTTTTGTGGGATGAATACGGTGTGAGCAGAGACGTAAGATTTGCACGAATAAGGGAAGAGGAGTACCTCTTTCTGCTGGCAGTGCTGTGTCCTCCTTCAGTTTTTCCGACGATCTTGTTGTTTGCCGGAAACCAGAAGTTATGGAGGACGGTGCAGCCTTGGACAAACCCATGGCCAAGTTGTTGAGTGTGGTGTGGTGGCCGTCTGTCGGCGGGCGGGAAGCAGATCCGAGGCGGCGAATGATGGCGTAGCGGGAACAGCTCCGGTGCGGTGGACAGTTGCGACAGTGGAGCCGCATCAGTGAGGCGCAGGACGACATGGTCGGAGTGGTTCTGGTACAGCGCACGTCAGGGTCGGCGTCGTGGAGGCAGCTCTGCCTCGGCTTCAGCTGCTAAGTCCTTGAGGGCGTTGCGGTTGCGGTTGCGTTGGACAACGACGTCGGGGTACCGGCTCCGGCATAATGGAGGAGGGCGGCGGTGGATTGGCTGCTATGGGGTGGAGGACGGAGGAGGCTGGGGTTTCGCGGCTGGTGGAGAGGGTGTTTTTGCGCCCACAGAGTATGAATGGGGAGACGGAGGGAGGCGGGGAACTGAGGGGGAACAATGTTTCGGTTTCAGACGCGCTTGTTTGAAATTTGGGGAAAGTTACAAACTTTGCCCCCATCTAAAATTTCGGACATATTGCGGGTTGGGGGTAGGACAGTCATGTCAGGTGTCCCAAATGTGGGTGGCATAGATTTTGGCCAAGCGCATGGGTGTTTAGGCGCCCACGGCGTATGAATGCTTCTCGGAGGCGGTTGAGACTGGCGTCTTGGTGAAGTTACAAACCTACCCCGGTTTAGACCTTTGGACATCGGGCCGATAGGCTACACGGGCCAAAGTCAGGACAGTAATTTCCTACCACCAAAACATTAGCCTCGCACGGTTTCCAGTGACCAGAGGCCTATTTGGTGCTTCGTTCAATATTTGGGAGCATAAGCATTAACTTTTTCGGTTCTCTTGAATTGAACTTTCAGGATTTGTCAAACTTCACAAATCTTTACTCTTGAAAATCCTAAAGCTACGATTATTTTTGAATGGAGGGGGTACATTTGAATATACATTGTACACGCGTATATATTAAAAAAATATGCAACTTACCTCAGTTCATGCATGGTTCCAGATATAATCTCCTTGGTTGCAAAAAAAGTTAGATATGCGTATGAATATATATAGCATGTTCAAACTCACAACAAAGATTGATGCCCCCTTTTACATCTGATTTACAAATGCCATTATCTCGGGTTCAAATAGATGAATGCACTTCCTATGAATTCGAATATTCGAAACCCCCTTTATGTTGAATTCAACATGTATTTTATTTTGTAGCTAGCAATTTGGAATGTATCCATGCAAGTGACAAATGTATAAAGTGCTTCACACTAACAACATGGAGTGCACTAATTAATGTTTATGTATGAACTGCAAAGGCATCCATTGCTTGTATTTCAAACCGCTCTCACTCTATGGATCGATAATATGAAATAAACACATGCACATGCTAGAATTCAATAGAGTATGGGTGTCTGATAGACCGATTTTCGTCCATACGCAATTTTGCAAAATTCATGATCTCATCCAAAAATAATAATGCCATTTATATTTTAATTTAATGCGCAGAACCGCCTTTTACACGTAGATGCACTATGCCTCGCCCCGTTCTCACAAATGCATTATATATCTCTCTATCTAACGCATAAGTGCACACACTTAATATGCATCGGCATTTCTCTTTCACACATGCTCACAATCTCTCTCAGGGTGTCGGGGTGCCTCACGCACATGCTCTCTCTGTTTCTCTCTCTCTCTCTCTCTCTCTCTCTCTCTCTCTCTTTCTGACTACTATGTACCACTCTTTTCACTAATCCTAGTTGGAAAACACTATTTCTCTCACATGCATATATACACATGCACGGTCTCTACTAGCCCTCTATACGCACATATATGTGCCTACGTGTCTCCCGCACGCACATTATCTTTAGGCCTCTCTCGCACACATTGCCCCCCCCGACACACCTCTCTAATAGTAGTTGGCAGATATGATTTCATCATATCATTGGGTAGGATATCCCTGGCTGTTAGGCTGGATGGTAATACGAGGCAAAGTTTTACCCTAGTTCGGATCAGACCCTTGCAGTTGAAGAAAGAGCCTACTCCTGGTACTGTATGTTAGTGATAGGGGTGTGTACAAAGTACACGTGAATACCAGGCATTGTGCGTGTGTGTGTATACTATAGACAATCTAGCCCCCAAGCTTGTATAACATACTAACGTCCCAGGGTTACAAATCATATATAGTCGGCTTATCACCAGTGGGGATAGAGTCCTCCGCGACTCTGGTAGCTTCGTGTTGTACGTCGAGTCCTCCACATGGGTCTTCGTATAACACGTCTCGGTCCAACCTATATGTGGTGCAGGATGGAACCGACCCATGAGTCTTCATGTTGACCCACCACAACTAGAAATGATGTGCCCACCACACCACACACGCAATCGGCCACTAAGAAAATAAGCATATACAATAGTACAACGGTATCTAGCTCACGGTACGTCTCCATATTTTGTTGATGACATTGACGGACTTTGCATTTGATGCATGCTCCGTATTTTGTTGACGACACTTACGGTCATTGTATTTTAAGAGAAAGCACGATATGGTCACTGGACTTCAGAATAATCTCATCATAGTCACCACATACATTTTGTCGTGCTAACCAACATGTGGTTGGTGGTTAGAGGACAGTGGTTTCTTGAGCCCACCAAGGTTAAAGTCCTGGTGCTCGCATTTATCTTGTGTTAATTTCAGTATTTTCCGGCGATGTACGTTCAGTGGGAGGAGACGTTCCACTCGACTACGAGGCACTTATGGTGACTTTGTAAAATCTCAAGATCATATATGCTGGCCCACTCTCTCGAAGGTGCTCATATGGGTAGGGTTCATGTGTGTGCGCTTATAGCGGTGAGTGCTTGCGCGTATATATGAGCCCTTGCGTCTGTACCGTGTTAAACAAATACATGTCATGATTATACGGTCACTGGCTCACCCGTACAACTCCGTATTTTGTTGATGACACAATCAATTGACTAGTAGAACGACACAACTAGTGTTGCACCATCGGGGCGCGTAACCGTGGGGCCCACCTGTCAGCCCGTATACGAAAGAAAGAAATGGTAGTTTGAGTCTGTACTGTGTTAATAAAATAGGAGTACATTTTAGGGTGATCATACGGTCACTGGCTCACCATACAGCTCCGTAATTTGTTGATAACACGATCAATTGACCAGTCAAATGGTCCACATTCAACAGCGCACATTACCATAGGGCCCACACGTCAGCGCGTATATGAAGGACATAAATGGTAATAAACTAGTGGTCGGTGGGTATTCGAAGTCGTGAGACCTCTGGTTGGCAGTCACCGGCGGTTGGGGGGGCATTCATTGGGCGGTGGGCGGGCGGTTCGGCTGGTGGTGGCCGGCGGCTCAGGGGGGTGGAGTTTGATGATAAACTGGAGGCCCTTGATTTCGTATCCAACGGCTGGAAAATCTAATGACCAGAGATGAAAAAGTCAGTCGACTGACGTGTAGCCTCACGCCACACGTACACATGCACGCACGCAAGACACGCACGCATGTAGGCATGCAACACTGACACATACACATAACGTACACACGCATGCATGCTGGCATGCAACACTGACACGTACACATGCACTCACGAACACACGCACGTACGCACCCATGCATGCAACACTGAAACGCACCCTTACACGCATGCAACACTCGCACACCTGCATGCACATAGCACACGACGCAAGACACACGCTCAACCTATACGTGCATGCACCCTTTGTTAAGGACATGGATTGTTACGGGTATTAATCAATCTTATCTGTGATAAGCAAAACATTGATGTTTGCAGCAGTCTTTATGAATCACAACGTATCGAACGGGCTATGAAGATAGTAGGCTTAACTACATGAAAACGATGATGTCACACTCAATGAACAATCATCGGTTTATGAAATGCCCGCTTCTGACCGCCCTGGACCACCAAAGGTTCCTCTGCTGTGCGCTGCCTGCGTTGGGTCACTGACATGCAGGCCATGCACCCAAAGAGCCCACACGTTAGTGGAAGAATAGCGTGATGTCCTAGGTCAGAGTCGAGGGCGCCACTTGCGGCACGCCCGGCTGAACACGCCTCCGTGCCGCATTCAAATGCCTCCATGAAACCCGCCCGTGTGGAAACTAAGAGACCCACTCTGGACACACGTCCGTTCATGACCGGGCTGGCGTTAAACACAACGCCGGTCGAGCTCCTCCCGTCCGCCGTCTATTTAATCTCCTATTTAAACAAGGCCAAAGGCCGACCAAGAATCGCACACCTCTGCCGCTCCCCTATCTCCTCCACCATTTTGTCCACTCTTACAATGGCTTACGAAGAGTAGTTATTCCGCATCCAAGCCGACTGGGTAGCCCGCCGGATACGAGCTATGCAGCTCGCTGATCCACCTCCCTCCCCTCACCCAACGGAGCTAGTTGCCGCCCCAAGCCGACGCACGGTCCAGAAACTCGCCGCTCTAGGCCAGCACGATGAGGAGCGGCGCACGGGCGTCATTGCTGCCGTCCATGCCGCTGCCTCGTACCACGTCTCCCGTTTCTGTGGCCGAGACTACCATGCCGGAGGCCACTCCATGCAAGCAGCGACAAAAGCCGGGTTCACGGAGAGCGACGAGTCGGTGGCCAGCGCCTCCTCATCCGCCGCCATCATCGAGGAGAAGTAGAACACGAGAGGCCGCCGCCACTTGGGTCTCATGAAGTCCACCACGGAGGCAACGCCGGCATACACAGCTGGTGTCTTGCCGGATCCTTTTGTTGCGAGGACCTTCGTCGACCCCGCATGGGCTCCACGGAAGAGGGGAATGTTAGAGTGAACTCGAGCCGGTGCCGACCATGGCGAAGTAGTGGCCGGGGATGAACTCGAACCGGTGCCGGCCACCATCATCTTCGGCACCAGCCAATGATATCAGTTGGGCAGTGGGGAAGCGAGCCGTCCTTTGCGCTGAAGCATATACCTCCGGGGCTCCCGGCAGTCCGGTGATCGTGCTGCCGGACATGAGGAACCCAAGTCAATCGGTGGGCGACCATTTAGGCCAGGTATTATATACCTGTGCTGTCCAGAACTAGCACCGCGTAGTTCATTTGAATGTAATGAAATCCGTCATGTTTGTGTGAAAATCTGGTATTTTATATGATTTCCATCATTGTTTATATGAAATATCAGTTTGTCTACGTGTTTGCGTGAATTTCGTCCGGTTGGTTGAGTTGCTGTCATATGTGCGGCTACGGTTGGATGGCGTAATTTGCGGGTCGCCGGTCGGTCTGCGGGCAGCTCGGGCGGCGTTGTGGGACAAAAAAACACAGCTCGTGCAAGCTCGTCTCCAACGTGTGCGCTGGAGGATGCATGACAGCATGAGCACCCGAGCCATTCCTCGTTCATCGGTGGCAAAGGCACCAGTGGACAAAAGGGTCGCCAATGTTTTGGCTACCCCGGGCAAGATCCAAACAACCCCTCCCAACAGATTCAAATCCCTCGTTCGCCGTGGAATTTTGCCATGTGTTGTTTTCATGGACTAGCAAGATGCCCGTGCATTGCACGGAACATCAAGATGCATTTTTTACAAACTCCCGCATGCATGCAAGGGATAATTAATGTCCTCCTTTGCTAGTACCACGAGGCAAACACCATTAATATTGCATCAATTAGTGTTAGTGGCCTTGTATATTTGCAAATTGTAATTTTTATAGTGGCCTGTGACGCCCGGATAGTTACACTACAGTAATCCTTCGCTAATGATGCCACGTCACCTCGATTACTGTTGATTAATCTCGGGTTAATTCAAAACTGTTTTGAAATTCAAATTCAAATCTATGATAGCAATAAAAGTTTTCAAAAATTTAAAACTAAAATGTCCGGGGGTTGCCAAATATTGCATCGGTAATTATCGTGAAATAAACACATTTTTATAAAAGGCCTAAATAATTTAAAATTATTTAAAACAGAAAAGTAAATAAATAAAAGAAAAGAAAATACAAAAGAGAAAAACTAAGCTAACAAAAAAAAGAGAAAGAGAAGCCCCCCCCCCTGCTGGACCGCGGCCCAGCTGGCCATCGGGCCAACCAGGCCGGCCCAGGTCGGCCCCCACGTCCTCTCCCTTA
>NC_057804.1:362849613-362851210 GCF_018294505.1 Triticum aestivum
CTCCGGCGCCACCGGCCCGCGCCGGGCCGTCCCGCCCCCGACCTCTCCCCTCTCCCCCTCGCTCACTCACCGAGCGGTCCGCGCTCCGGCGCCCGCGGCCACCCCGCTCAGCCCCTGGTCGTGCTCCGGCACCACCGACCGCACCCTCGACCCCGGCCCTCCCTCTCTCTCCGCTCGCGCCCGCACCCGCCGTCGCGCCCTGGCGCCCTGCTGCTTCCTCCCTAGGCGTTTCCCCTCCGGTGGCCGCCCGGCCATGCCCCGGTCCTCCTCGCCCGCCGATTTGGGCGAACGCCCAGTCGGGCGCCGCAACGACCAACCCGCTAGCCCCCGGGCCACTGACTAGGGGGCCCCGCCCCATAACGTTTTTTTTAAAAAGAATTAAAAAAAATGTTAAATGAATAAATAGATAATAATTAAAATAATTAAAATGTTAATTAATTAATTAATTAAGTAATTAATTAAGTTAATTAATCCTGATTAGATTAAGCTAATCACTAATTAGATTAACTAATCTGTAATTAAACTAAACAGAGAATGACAGGTGGGTCCCACTGGACCCGCATGTCAGGTTGACTAAGTCAACCCTGTTGACTGCTGACGTCAGCATGACATCATGCTGATGTCATAAATCCATTTTCGAATTAAATTAAATAATTAATTAAATTTCAGAAATTAATAAAATCTTTAGAAAATCATATCTTTTAATCCGTAACTCGGATTAAAATATTTTCAACATGAAAGTTGCTCAGAACGACGAGACGAATCCGGATACGCAGTCCGTTCGTCCGCCACACACCCCTAACCTATCGAACTCGCAACTTTCCCCCTCCGGCTCCTCTGCCCGAAAACACGAAACACCGGGAATACTTTTCCGGATGTTTTCCCCCCTTCACCGGTATCACCTACTACCCCGTTAGGGCACACCGAACACCGCGTATTGCCTTGATATATTTTGTGGTGCTTTGTTTGCTCTGTATTCATTATTTCTTCCCCCTCTTCTCTCCGGTAGACTACGAGACCGACGCTGCTGCTGACCAGTTCGACTACGGAGTTGACGACCCCTCCTTCTTGCCAGAGCAACCAGGCAAGCCCCCCCTTTGATCACCAGATATCGCCTACTCTTCTCTATACTGCTTGCATTAGAGTAGTGTAGCATGTTACTGCTTTCCGTTAATCCTATTCTGATGCATAGCCTGTCATTGCTGCTATAGTCATTGATACCTTACCCGCAATCCTAAATGCTTAGTATAGGATGCTAGTGTTCCATCAGTGACCCTACACTCTTGTCCGTCTGCCATGCTATACTACTGGGCTGTGATCACTTCGGGAGGTGATCACGGGCATATACTATATACTTTACACTGTTACATTACCTGTGATACTGTTCGGAGTTGGGGGCTGAAAGGACAGGTGGCTCCATCCCGGTAGAGGTGGGCCTGGGTTCCCGACGGTCCCCGACGGTTACTTTGTGGCGGAGCGACAGGGCAGGTTGAGACCACCTAGGAGACAGGTGGGCCTGGCCTTGTTCGGCATTCGCGGATACTTAACACGCTTAACGAGATCTTGGTATTTGATCTGAGTCGGCTACGAGCCTATA